>NC_088348.1:21435000-21625000 GCF_036884655.1 Musa acuminata AAA Group | reverse complement strand
CCATTTAAATGATGGGTAAGAAGGTGAACTAGTGTGAGCTCAATGCTAATACAAATAGAGACTATGACGTATGGACATTTTTGGGTGTATAAATTTTGAACATAATATGCATATATGTTATTCTTTTGATTATGTATTTACAATTATGTACAAATATTAAAAATCATTGTGTATAAGGAAAATCATGTTAATTTATTTAGTATGTTAATATGTTTCAAATTTATCTTTTTTTACTATATTATTTTTTATGACAATAATAAACTAAAAGGTGATATTTTATTTTTAATTAATATGTTAGGTATGTGTGAAACTCGGAATATGATATTATAAATGTAAAGCATATTCATTTTTATCCAGAAAAGGTAAAATTTCTTTCAAGCATGGGATATATTTAATGAAGCCCTAGTTAACCAATTTTCGTATTTTTGGCCCTTTAAAACATCTATCTTGGGTTAATTAAACTCTCAATAGGCTATTTTGTATTTTTATTAAATTTAAGGTTAAATTACAAGGTTTTTTTTAATCTAAAACTTTCATTAAACGTTCTAAATGTATATTTTTAAAGCTTTAAACACGTATTTTTATTTATTTCAACACTTAAAAGTTTTAAATTATGTTATTTTTTAATTTTACTAATTCACAAACAACTTGAATATTATTTACTAATATTTTCTGAGATTTTAAGAAAATAATATATAAAGATCCAAGTTACATTGTTTTAGATAGAGTTATAGTACTTATGGGTCCTATCTAGTGTATCTCATGTTTTTTAAAAAATCTTAAAAATGTAGATATCTTGGAATTGATATAAATAATCTATATTTTTTTTTTTGTTTTTATACCTTAAAAAATATTTTTTATTTCAATACTTAAAGCTTGTAATTGTACCCTTATGTTTTTTTATCATAATTTTAATATTTTAGAATATTTACATTTATAAATTTAATATTAACTTATATTTATATTCTATTAATTAAAAAATATCATTTATATTAGATTTACTTAAGTTTTGGGCTAGTTAAACTAATTAAATTAAATATATTGATTAATTGAAATAATTGGTGGTTCAATAGAATGAGTTGGTTCAATATAATGACTTTCAAAAGGGAGGAAGGAGAAGAAAAGACAATGGATTGCCCAAATATGGGTTTTTTTACCCCAAAAAAAAGATAAAAACAAGGTGTTGTGGGAAAAAAAGATAAAATTAGAGGTTTTTTTCTTACACTTTTTTTTAATGAAAAAAGATAAAATAATACTAGTTTGTTAGTATTTTAGCTAATGATAGTTAACTTACTAAGATTATTTATGAGCATATATATATGTGTGTGTATATATATATATATATATATATATATATATATATATATATATATATATATATATATATATATCAATTTTTATAGAAAACACTTATATTTTGGGTATTTCCCAAACATTATCCCATATTAGTTTTCCTCAAAAAATATCCATTAATTCAAAAACTTTCCAAATTATCCTTTCTCTTTCATTTCCTCTATTCCACTTTTGTTGTCATATGTGGTGTTGTCATTGCTGCCATCGCTCGCCCTTTCTCCCTTCCCCAGTCTTTACCTCTCCTCTCCTTCCCCGTATATATATTTCTCTCTCTCTCTCTCTCTCTCTCTCTCTCTCTCTCCTTTTTTTTTCATTCTCATTCTCTAGAACCCATCCTCTCATCTCTCTTCTTCTTCCTCTACATTTCTTCCTTTCTCCCTTACTCCTCATCTTTTCGTTCCCATCTTCCCATTCTTCTCAATCGTTGCTTTTTCCCTTTTTCCTTACCCCTTCTTTCCTCGTAGACAATAAATAACGGACGACAAATGACGATGATAGAGAAGGAATAATTTACGTATTTTCTAAATTAGAGATATTAGGATTTTTATTTAAAAAAAATAAAGGTACCCTCAATCACTCCTTTTGTTTTTCAAACCCATTTTATTGAACTAATTAATTTAAAACATCATAATACTTTTCATAATAATATTCGAATGGTTTTTATCTCAATGTTGAGGTAAATTCATCTTAAATTGAGTAAAATAAATGAAAACCATAAGTTAACTCTTTTAAAAGACTGAAATAAATAAAATATGCTTATTTTAATGGTTTAAAAATAGAAAAAAATTATAATTTGGCCATTTATAAGTTGTTTAAAATGTTTCTTAAAAAATTGAGAATTTTTTTAAGAAAAAGTAAGACATGAGTTATGTTATTTTCGAATGATATTATATATTTTTAATAAGGCCAAGAAATACTTAATCATCTTAAAAAACAGTGTAACTCATGTCTTCAAAAATATTTTTATATTCTTAAAATCTTAAAAAACTTATACAATCATGCTATGCCTAAATTAATAAACCTATATCTTAAAACACTAATACTTCATAATATAAACTATAATTTGTAAAAAAAATTGATAGAATCTCCTCCAAAATATACTATACTCAATCTTTAACTTAAATTTCAAAACTAATTTACTTATAACTGAATTAAATGTTAATACTAAATTACCTACAACTTAATTTATAATCCGTGACATAGTGGTGGTTATCAATTACTATAGTCATGGGAATGTACAGATATATTATCATATGTGGCATGGGAGTGTATAGATATGTGATGACAAGTGATGCATGTATATGTTATGATGTGCGGTATGTGAGCACACGTATATGTTATAACATACAGTGCGAGAATATATGAATAAATTATGATGTATGATATGTTAATTTATAAATATGCTATAACTATGTATTACATATACAACGACTTTCTTATGTGTTTCAATTATCTATTAAATAGGTGAATCGAAACTTCACATATTTATTATGTAATTATTATGTTATGAGATTCATAACAAGATGAGTTTAGCATTAAATATGTTATATGCATGATTTCAAAATGTTACATATGTGTTATTATATATATCATATATCAAGATGAGTTTAGCATTAAATATATACTTAATTAAAGTTACATAGACTTATATTTACCAAGTCATCACTTATTATATATATACATATATATATATATATATATATATATATATATATATATATATATCATATTTTACGTATAAGGACACTAGTACCCCATTTAAATGATGGGTAAGAAGGTGAACTAGTGTGAGCTCAATGCTAATACAAATAGAGACTATGACGTATGGACATTTTTGGGTGTATAAATTTTGAACATAATATGCATATATGTTATTCTTTTGATTATGTATTTACAATTATGTACAAATATTAAAAATCATTGTGTATAAGGAAAATCATGTTAATTTATTTAGTATGTTAATATGTTTCAAATTTATCTTTTTTTACTATATTATTTTTTATGACAATAATAAACTAAAAGGTGATATTTTATTTTTAATTAATATGTTAGGTATGTGTGAAACTCGGAATATGATATTATAAATGTAAAGCATATTCATTTTTATCCAGAAAAGGTAAAATTTCTTTCAAGCATGGGATATATTTAATGAAGCCCTAGTTAACCAATTTTCGTATTTTTGGCCCTTTAAAACATCTATCTTGGGTTAATTAAACTCTCAATAGGCTATTTTGTATTTTTATTAAATTTAAGGTTAAATTACAAGGTTTTTTTTAATCTAAAACTTTCATTAAACGTTCTAAATGTATATTTTTAAAGCTTTAAACACGTATTTTTATTTATTTCAACACTTAAAAGTTTTAAATTATGTTATTTTTTAATTTTACTAATTCATAAACAACTTGAATATTATTTACTAATATTTTCTGAGATTTTAAGAAAATAATATATAAAGATCCAAGTTACATTGTTTTAGATAGAGTTATAGTACTTATGGGTCCTATCTAGTGTATCTCATGTTTTTTAAAAAATCTTAAAAATGTAGATATCTTGGAATTGATATAAATAATCTATATTTTTTTTTTTGTTTTTATACCTTAAAAAATATTTTTTATTTCAATACTTAAAGCTTGTAATTGTACCCTTATGTTTTTTTATCATAATTTTAATATTTTAGAATATTTACATTTATAAATTTAATATTAACTTATATTTATATTCTATTAATTAAAAAATATCATTTATATTAGATTTACTTAAGTTTTGGGCTAGTTAAACTAATTAAATTAAATATATTGATTAATTGAAATAATTGGTGGTTCAATAGAATGAGTTGGTTCAATATAATGACTTTCAAAAGGGAGGAAGGAGAAGAAAAGACAATGGATTGCCCAAATATGGGTTTTTTTACCCAAAAAAAAAGATAAAAACAAGGTGTTGCGGGAAAAAAAGATAAAATTAGAGGTTTTTTTCTTACACTTTTTTTTAATGAAAAAAGATAAAATAATACTAGTTTGTTAGTATTTTAGCTAATGATAGTTAACTTACTAAGATTATTTATGAGCATATATATATGTGTGTATATATATATATATATATCAATTTTTATAGAAAACACTTATATTTTGGGTATTTCCCAAACATTATCCCATATTAGTTTTCCTCAAAAAATATCCATTAATTCAAAAACTTTCCAAATTATCCTTTCTCTTTCATTTCCTCTATTCCACTTTTGTTGTCATATGTGGTGTTGTCATTGCTGCCATCGCTCGCCCTTTCTCCCTTCCCCAGTCTTTACCTCTCCTCTCCTTCCCCGTATATATATTTCTCTCTCTCTCTCTCTCTCTCTCTCTCTCCTTTTTTTTTCATTCTCATTCTCTAGAACCCATCCTCTCATCTCTCTTCTTCTTCCTCTACATTTCTTCCTTTCTCCCTTACTCCTCATCTTTTCGTTCCTATCTTCCCCTTCTTCTCAATCGTTGTTTTTTCCCTTTTTCCTTTCCCCTTCTTTCCTCGTAGACAATAAATAACGGACGACAAATGACGATGATAGAGAAGGAATAATTTACGTATTTTCTAAATTAGAGATATTAGGATCTGTATTTAAAAAAAATAAAGGTACCCTCAATCACTCCTTTTGTTTTTCAAACCCATTTTATTGAACTAATTAATTTAAAACATCATAATACTTTTCATAATAATATTCGAATGGTTTTTATCTCAATGTTGAGGTAAATTCATCTTAAATTGAGTAAAATAAATGAAAACCATAAGTTAACTCTTTTAAAAGACTGAAATAAATAAAATATGCTTATTTTAATGGTTTAAAAATAGAAAAAAATTATAATTTGGCCATTTATAAGTTGTTTAAAATGTTTCTTAAAAAATTGAGAATTTTTTTAAGAAAAAGTAAGACATGAGTTATGTTATTTTCGAATGATATTATATATTTTTAATAAGGCCAAGAAATACTTAATCATCTTAAAAAACAGTGTAACTCATGTCTTCAAAAATATTTTTATATTCTTAAAATCTTAAAAAACTTATACAATCATGCTATGCCTAAATTAATAAACCTATATCTTAAAACACTAATACTTCATAATATAAACTATAATTTGTAAAAAAAATTGATAGAATCTCCTCCAAAATATACTATACTCAATCTTTAACTTAAATTTCAAAACTAATTTACTTATAACTGAATTAAATGTTAATACTAAATTACCTACAACTTAATTTATAATCCGTGACATAGTGGTGGTTATCAATTACTATAGTCATGGGAATGTACAGATATATTATCATATGTGGCATGAGAGTGTATAGATATGTGATGACAAGTGATGCATGTATATGTTATGATGTGCGGTATGTGAGCACACGTATATGTTATAACATACAGTGCGAGAATATATGAATAAATTATGATGTATGATATGTTAATTTATAAATATGCTATAACTATGTATTACATATACAACGACTTTCTTATGTGTTTCAATTATCTATTAAATAGGTGAATCGAAACTTCACATATTTATTATGTAATTATTATGTTATGAGATTCATAACAAGATGAGTTTAGCATTAAATATGTTATATGCATGATTTCAAAATGTTACATATGTGTTATTATATATATCATATATCAAGATGAGTTTAGCATTAAATATATACTTAATTAAAGTTACATAGACTTATATTTACCAAGTCATCACTTATTACATATATACATATATATATATATATATATATATATATATATATATATCATATTTTACGTATAAGGACACTAGTACCCCATTTAAATGATGGGTAAGAAGGTGAACTAGTGTGAGCTCAATGCTAATACAAATAGAGACTATGACGTATGGACATTTTTGGGTGTATAAATTTTGAACATAATATGCATATATGTTATTCTTTTGATTATGTATTTACAATTATGTACAAATATTAAAAATCATTGTGTATAAGGAAAATCATGTTAATTTATTTAGTATGTTAATATGTTTCAAATTTATCTTTTTTTACTATATTATTTTTTATGACAATAATAAACTAAAAGGTGATATTTTATTTTTAATTAATATGTTAGGTATGTGTGAAACTCGGAATATGATATTATAAATGTAAAGCATATTCATTTTTATCCAGAAAAGGTAAAATTTCTTTCAAGCATGGGATATATTTAATGAAGCCCTAGTTAACCAATTTTCGTATTTTTGGCCCTTTAAAACATCTATCTTGGGTTAATTAAACTCTCAATAGGCTATTTTGTATTTTTATTAAATTTAAGGTTAAATTACAAGGTTTTTTTTAATCTAAAACTTTCATTAAACGTTCTAAATGTATATTTTTAAAGCTTTAAACACGTATTTTTATTTATTTCAACACTTAAAAGTTTTAAATTATGTTATTTTTTAATTTTACTAATTCATAAACAACTTGAATATTATTTACTAATATTTTCTGAGATTTTAAGAAAATAATATATAAAGATCCAAGTTACATTGTTTTAGATAGAGTTATAGTACTTATGGGTCCTATCTAGTGTATCTCATGTTTTTTAAAAAATCTTAAAAATGTAGATATCTTGGAATTGATATAAATAATCTATATATTTTTTTTTGTTTTTATACCTTAAAAAATATTTTTTATTTCAATACTTAAAGCTTGTAATTGTACCCTTATGTTTTTTTATCATAATTTTAATATTTTAGAATATTTACATTTATAAATTTAATATTAACTTATATTTATATTCTATTAATTAAAAAATATCATTTATATTAGATTTACTTAAGTTTTGGGCTAGTTAAACTAATTAAATTAAATATATTGATTAATTGAAATAATTGGTGGTTCAATAGAATGAGTTGGTTCAATATAATGACTTTCAAAAGGGAGGAAGGAGAAGAAAAGACAATGGATTGCCCAAATATGGGTTTTTTTACCCAAAAAAAAAGATAAAAACAAGGTGTTGCGGGAAAAAAAGATAAAATTAGAGGTTTTTTTCTTACACTTTTTTTTAATGAAAAAAGATAAAATAATACTAGTTTGTTAGTATTTTAGCTAATGATAGTTAACTTACTAAGATTATTTATGAGCATATATATATGTGTGTGTATATATATATATAAATATATATATATATATATATCGATTTTTATAGAAAACACTTATATTTTGGGTATTTCCCAAACATTATCCCATATTAGTTTTCCTCAAAAAATATCCATTAATTCAAAAACTTTCCAAATTATCCTTTCTCTTTCATTTCCTCTATTCCACTTTTGTTGTCATATGTGGTGTTGTCATTGCTGCCATCGCTCGCCCTTTCTCCCTTCCCCAGTCTTTACCTCTCCTCTCCTTCCCCGTATATATATTTCTCTCTCTCTCTCTCTCTCTCTCTCTCTCTCTCTCTCTCTCCTTTTTTTTTCATTCTCATTCTCTAGAACCCATCCTCTCATCTCTCTTCTTCTTCCTCTACATTTCTTCCTTTCTCCCTTACTCCTCATCTTTTCGTTCCTATCTTCCCCTTCTTCTCAATCGTTGTTTTTTCCCTTTTTCCTTTCCCCTTCTTTCCTCGTAGACAATAAATAACGGACGACAAATGACGATGATAGAGAAGGAATAATTTACGTATTTTCTAAATTAGAGATATTAGGATCTGTATTTAAAAAAAATAAAGGTACCCTCAATCACTCCTTTTGTTTTTCAAACCCATTTTATTGAACTAATTAATTTAAAACATCATAATACTTTTCATAATAATATTCGAATGGTTTTTATCTCAATGTTGAGGTAAATTCATCTTAAATTGAGTAAAATAAATGAAAACCATAAGTTAACTCTTTTAAAAGACTGAAATAAATAAAATATGCTTATTTTAATGGTTTAAAAATAGAAAAAAATTATAATTTGGCCATTTATAAGTTGTTTAAAATGTTTCTTAAAAAATTGAGAATTTTTTTAAGAAAAAGTAAGACATGAGTTATGTTATTTTCGAATGATATTATATATTTTTAATAAGGCCAAGAAATACTTAATCATCTTAAAAAACAGTGTAACTCATGTCTTCAAAAATATTTTTATATTCTTAAAATCTTAAAAAACTTATACAATCATGCTATGCCTAAATTAATAAACCTATATCTTAAAACACTAATACTTCATAATATAAACTATAATTTGTAAAAAAAATTGATAGAATCTCCTCCAAAATATACTATACTCAATCTTTAACTTAAATTTCAAAACTAATTTACTTATAACTGAATTAAATGTTAATACTAAATTACCTACAACTTAATTTATAATCCGTGACATAGTGGTGGTTATCAATTACTATAGTCATGGGAATGTACAGATATATTATCATATGTGGCATGGGAGTGTATAGATATGTGATGACAAGTGATGCATGTATATGTTATGATGTGCGGTATGTGAGCACACGTATATGTTATAACATACAGTGCGAGAATATATGAATAAATTATGATGTATGATATGTTAATTTATAAATATGCTATAACTATGTATTACATATACAACGACTTTCTTATGTGTTTCAATTATCTATTAAATAGGTGAATCGAAACTTCACATATTTATTATGTAATTATTATGTTATGAGATTCATAACAAGATGAGTTTAGCATTAAATATGTTATATGCATGATTTCAAAATGTTACATATGTGTTATTATATATATCATATATCAAGATGAGTTTAGCATTAAATATATACTTAATTAAAGTTACATAGACTTATATTTACCAAGTCATCACTTATTATATATATACATATATATATATATATATATATATATATATATATATATATATATATATATATCATATTTTACGTATAAGGACACTAGTACCCCATTTAAATGATGGGTAAGAAGGTGAACTAGTGTGAGCTCAATGCTAATACAAATAGAGACTATGACGTATGGACATTTTTGGGTGTATAAATTTTGAACATAATATGCATATATGTTATTCTTTTGATTATGTATTTACAATTATGTACAAATATTAAAAATCATTGTGTATAAGGAAAATCATGTTAATTTATTTAGTATGTTAATATGTTTCAAATTTATCTTTTTTTACTATATTATTTTTTATGACAATAATAAACTAAAAGGTGATATTTTATTTTTAATTAATATGTTAGGTATGTGTGAAACTCGGAATATGATATTATAAATGTAAAGCATATTCATTTTTATCCAGAAAAGGTAAAATTTCTTTCAAGCATGGGATATATTTAATGAAGCCCTAGTTAACCAATTTTCGTATTTTTGGCCCTTTAAAACATCTATCTTGGGTTAATTAAACTCTCAATAGGCTATTTTGTATTTTTATTAAATTTAAGGTTAAATTACAAGGTTTTTTTTAATCTAAAACTTTCATTAAACGTTCTAAATGTATATTTTTAAAGCTTTAAACACGTATTTTTATTTATTTCAACACTTAAAAGTTTTAAATTATGTTATTTTTTAATTTTACTAATTCATAAACAACTTGAATATTATTTACTAATATTTTCTGAGATTTTAAGAAAATAATATATAAAGATCCAAGTTACATTGTTTTAGATAGAGTTATAGTACTTATGGGTCCTATCTAGTGTATCTCATGTTTTTTAAAAAATCTTAAAAATGTAGATATCTTGGAATTGATATAAATAATCTATATATTTTTTTTTGTTTTTATACCTTAAAAAATATTTTTTATTTCAATACTTAAAGCTTGTAATTGTACCCTTATGTTTTTTTATCATAATTTTAATATTTTAGAATATTTACATTTATAAATTTAATATTAACTTATATTTATATTCTATTAATTAAAAAATATCATTTATATTAGATTTACTTAAGTTTTGGGCTAGTTAAACTAATTAAATTAAATATATTGATTAATTGAAATAATTGGTGGTTCAATAGAATGAGTTGGTTCAATATAATGACTTTCAAAATGGAGGAAGGAGAAGAAAAGACAATGGATTGCCCAAATATGGGTTTTTTTACCCAAAAAAAAAGATAAAAACAAGGTGTTGCGGGAAAAAAAGATAAAATTAGAGGTTTTTTTCTTACACTTTTTTTTAATGAAAAAAGATAAAATAATACTAGTTTGTTAGTATTTTAGCTAATGATAGTTAACTTACTAAGATTATTTATGAGCATATATATATGTGTGTATATATATATATATATATATCAATTTTTATAGAAAACACTTATATTTTGGGTATTTCCCAAACATTATCCCATATTAGTTTTCCTCAAAAAATATCCATTAATTCAAAAACTTTCCAAATTATCCTTTCTCTTTCATTTCCTCTATTCCACTTTTGTTGTCATATGTGGTGTTGTCATTGCTGCCATCGCTCGCCCTTTCTCCCTTCCCCAGTCTTTACCTCTCCTCTCCTTCCCCGTATATATATTTCTCTCTCTCTCTCTCTCTCTCTCTCTCTCTCTCCTTTTTTTTTCATTCTCATTCTCTAGAACCCTTCCTCTCATCTCTCTTCTTCTTCCTCTACATTTCTTCCTTTCTCCCTTACTCCTCATCTTTTCGTTCCTATCTTCCCCTTCTTCTCAATCGTTGTTTTTTCCCTTTTTCCTTTCCCCTTCTTTCCTCGTAGACAATAAATAACGGACGACAAATGACGATGATAGAGAAGGAATAATTTACGTATTTTCTAAATTAGAGATATTAGGATCTGTATTTCAAAAAAAATAAAGGTACCCTCAATCACTCCTTTTGTTTTTCAAACCCATTTTATTGAACTAATTAATTTAAAACATCATAATACTTTTCATAATAATATTCGAATGGTTTTTATCTCAATGTTGAGGTAAATTCATCTTAAATTGAGTAAAATAAATGAAAACCATAAGTTAACTCTTTTAAAAGACTGAAATAAATAAAATATGCTTATTTTAATGGTTTAAAAATAGAAAAAAATTATAATTTGGCCATTTATAAGTTGTTTAAAATGTTTCTTAAAAAATTGAGAATTTTTTTAAGAAAAAGTAAGACATGAGTTATGTTATTTTCGAATGATATTATATATTTTTAATAAGGCCAAGAAATACTTAATCATCTTAAAAAACAGTGTAACTCATGTCTTCAAAAATATTTTTATATTCTTAAAATCTTAAAAAACTTATACAATCATGCTATGCCTAAATTAATAAACCTATATCTTAAAACACTAATACTTCATAATATAAACTATAATTTGTAAAAAAAATTGATAGAATCTCCTCCAAAATATACTATACTCAATCTTTAACTTAAATTTCAAAACTAATTTACTTATAACTGAATTAAATGTTAATACTAAATTACCTACAACTTAATTTATAATCCGTGACATAGTGGTGGTTATCAATTACTATAGTCATGGGAATGTACAGATATATTATCATATGTGGCATGGGAGTGTATAGATATGTGATGACAAGTGATGCATGTATATGTTATGATGTGCGGTATGTGAGCACACGTATATGTTATAACATACAGTGCGAGAATATATGAATAAATTATGATGTATGATATGTTAATTTATAAATATGCTATAACTATGTATTACATATACAACGACTTTCTTATGTGTTTCAATTATCTATTAAATAGGTGAATCGAAACTTCACATATTTATTATGTAATTATTATGTTATGAGATTCATAACAAGATGAGTTTAGCATTAAATATGTTATATGCATGATTTCAAAATGTTACATATGTGTTATTATATATATCATATATCAAGATGAGTTTAGCATTAAATATATACTTAATTAAAGTTACATAGACTTATATTTACCAAGTCATCACTTATTATATATATACATATATATATATGTATATATATATATATCATATTTTACGTATAAGGACACTAGTACCCCATTTAAATGATGGGTAAGAAGGTGAACTAGTGTGAGCTCAATGCTAATACAAATAGAGACTATGACGTATGGACATTTTTGGGTGTATAAATTTTGAACATAATATGCATATATGTTATTCTTTTGATTATGTATTTACAATTATGTACAAATATTAAAAATCATTGTGTATAAGGAAAATCATGTTAATTTATTTAGTATGTTAATATGTTTCAAATTTATCTTTTTTTACTATATTATTTTTTATGACAATAATAAACTAAAAGGTGATATTTTATTTTTAATTAATATGTTAGGTATGTGTGAAACTCGGAATATGATATTATAAATGTAAAGCATATTCATTTTTATCCAGAAAAGGTAAAATTTCTTTCAAGCATGGGATATATTTAATGAAGCCCTAGTTAACCAATTTTCGTATTTTTGGCCCTTTAAAACATCTATCTTGGGTTAATTAAACTCTCAATAGGCTATTTTGTATTTTTATTAAATTTAAGGTTAAATTACAAGGTTTTTTTTAATCTAAAACTTTCATTAAACGTTCTAAATGTATATTTTTAAAGCTTTAAACACGTATTTTTATTTATTTCAACACTTAAAAGTTTTAAATTATGTTATTTTTTAATTTTACTAATTCATAAACAACTTGAATATTATTTACTAATATTTTCTGAGATTTTAAGAAAATAATATATAAAGATCCAAGTTACATTGTTTTAGATAGAGTTATAGTACTTATGGGTCCTATCTAGTGTATCTCATGTTTTTTAAAAAATCTTAAAAATGTAGATATCTTGGAATTGATATAAATAATCTATATATTTTTTTTTGTTTTTATACCTTAAAAAATATTTTTTTATTTCAATACTTAAAGCTTGTAATTGTACCCTTATGTTTTTTTATCATAATTTTAATATTTTAGAATATTTACATTTATAAATTTAATATTAACTTATATTTATATTCTATTAATTAAAAAATATCATTTATATTAGATTTACTTAAGTTTTGGGCTAGTTAAACTAATTAAATTAAATATATTGATTAATTGAAATAATTGGTGGTTCAATAGAATGAGTTGGTTCAATATAATGACTTTCAAAAGGGAGGAAGGAGAAGAAAAGACAATGGATTGCCCAAATATGGGTTTTTTTACCCAAAAAAAAAGATAAAAACAAGGTGTTGCGGGAAAAAAAGATAAAATTAGAGGTTTTTTTCTTACACTTTTTTTTAATGAAAAAAGATAAAATAATACTAGTTTGTTAGTATTTTAGCTAATGATAGTTAACTTACTAAGATTATTTATGAGCATATATATATGTGTGTGTATATATATATATAAATATATATATATATATCGATTTTTATAGAAAACACTTATATTTTGGGTATTTCCCAAACATTATCCCATATTAGTTTTCCTCAAAAAATATCCATTAATTCAAAAACTTTCCAAATTATCCTTTCTCTTTCATTTCCTCTATTCCACTTTTGTTGTCATATGTGGTGTTGTCATTGCTGCCATCGCTCGCCCTTTCTCCCTTCCCCAGTCTTTACCTCTCCTCTCCTTCCCCGTATATATATTTCTCTCTCTCTCTCTCTCTCTCTCTCTCTCTCTCTCCTTTTTTTTTCATTCTCATTCTCTAGAACCCATCCTCTCATCTCTCTTCTTCTTCCTCTACATTTCTTCCTTTCTCCCTTACTCCTCATCTTTTCGTTCCTATCTTCCCCTTCTTCTCAATCGTTGTTTTTTCCCTTTTTCCTTTCCCCTTCTTTCCTCGTAGACAATAAATAACGGACGACAAATGACGATGATAGAGAAGGAATAATTTACGTATTTTCTAAATTAGAGATATTAGGATCTGTATTTAAAAAAAATAAAGGTACCCTCAATCACTCCTTTTGTTTTTCAAACCCATTTTATTGAACTAATTAATTTAAAACATCATAATACTTTTCATAATAATATTCGAATGGTTTTTATCTCAATGTTGAGGTAAATTCATCTTAAATTGAGTAAAATAAATGAAAACCATAAGTTAACTCTTTTAAAAGACTGAAATAAATAAAATATGCTTATTTTAATGGTTTAAAAATAGAAAAAAATTATAATTTGGCCATTTATAAGTTGTTTAAAATGTTTCTTAAAAAATTGAGAATTTTTTTAAGAAAAAGTAAGACATGAGTTATGTTATTTTCGAATGATATTATATATTTTTAATAAGGCCAAGAAATACTTAATCATCTTAAAAAACAGTGTAACTCATGTCTTCAAAAATATTTTTATATTCTTAAAATCTTAAAAAACTTATACAATCATGCTATGCCTAAATTAATAAACCTATATCTTAAAACACTAATACTTCATAATATAAACTATAATTTGTAAAAAAAATTGATAGAATCTCCTCCAAAATATACTATACTCAATCTTTAACTTAAATTTCAAAACAAATTTACTTATAACTGAATTAAATGTTAATACTAAATTACCTACAACTTAATTTATAATCCGTGACATAGTGGTGGTTATCAATTACTATAGTCATGGGAATGTACAGATATATTATCATATGTGGCATGAGAGTGTATAGATATGTGATGACAAGTGATGCATGTATATGTTATGATGTGCGGTATGTGAGCACACGTATATGTTATAACATACAGTGCGAGAATATATGAATAAATTATGATGTATGATATGTTAATTTATAAATATGCTATAACTATGTATTACATATACAACGACTTTCTTATGTGTTTCAATTATCTATTAAATAGGTGAATCGAAACTTCACATATTTATTATGTAATTATTATGTTATGAGATTCATAACAAGATGAGTTTAGCATTAAATATGTTATATGCATGATTTCAAAATGTTACATATGTGTTATTATATATATCATATATCAAGATGAGTTTAGCATTAAATATATACTTAATTAAAGTTACATAGACTTATATTTACCAAGTCATCACTTATTATATATATACATATATATATATGTATATATATATATATCATATTTTACGTATAAGGACACTAGTACCCCATTTAAATGATGGGTAAGAAGGTGAACTAGTGTGAGCTCAATGCTAATACAAATAGAGACTATGACGTATGGACATTTTTGGGTGTATAAATTTTGAACATAATATGCATATATGTTATTCTTTTGATTATGTATTTACAATTATGTACAAATATTAAAAATCATTGTGTATAAGGAAAATCATGTTAATTTATTTAGTATGTTAATATGTTTCAAATTTATCTTTTTTTACTATATTATTTTTTATGACAATAATAAACTAAAAGGTGATATTTTATTTTTAATTAATATGTTAGGTATGTGTGAAACTCGGAATATGATATTATAAATGTAAAGCATATTCATTTTTATCCAGAAAAGGTAAAATTTCTTTCAAGCATGGGATATATTTAATGAAGCCCTAGTTAACCAATTTTCGTATTTTTGGCCCTTTAAAACATCTATCTTGGGTTAATTAAACTCTCAATAGGCTATTTTGTATTTTTATTAAATTTAAGGTTAAATTACAAGGTTTTTTTTAATCTAAAACTTTCATTAAACGTTCTAAATGTATATTTTTAAAGCTTTAAACACGTATTTTTATTTATTTCAACACTTAAAAGTTTTAAATTATGTTATTTTTTAATTTTACTAATTCATAAACAACTTGAATATTATTTACTAATATTTTCTGAGATTTTAAGAAAATAATATATAAAGATCCAAGTTACATTGTTTTAGATAGAGTTATAGTACTTATGGGTCCTATCTAGTGTATCTCATGTTTTTTAAAAAATCTTAAAAATGTAGATATCTTGGAATTGATATAAATAATCTATATATTTTTTTTTGTTTTTATACCTTAAAAAATATTTTTTATTTCAATACTTAAAGCTTGTAATTGTACCCTTATGTTTTTTTATCATAATTTTAATATTTTAGAATATTTACATTTATAAATTTAATATTAACTTATATTTATATTCTATTAATTAAAAAATATCATTTATATTAGATTTACTTAAGTTTTGGGCTAGTTAAACTAATTAAATTAAATATATTGATTAATTGAAATAATTGGTGGTTCAATAGAATGAGTTGGTTCAATATAATGACTTTCAAAAGGGAGGAAGGAGAAGAAAAGACAATGGATTGCCCAAATATGGGTTTTTTTACCCAAAAAAAAAGATAAAAACAAGGTGTTGCGGGAAAAAAAGATAAAATTAGAGGTTTTTTTCTTACACTTTTTTTTAATGAAAAAAGATAAAATAATACTAGTTTGTTAGTATTTTAGCTAATGATAGTTAACTTACTAAGATTATTTATGAGCATATATATATGTGTGTGTATATATATATATAAATATATATATATATATATATCGATTTTTATAGAAAACACTTATATTTTGGGTATTTCCCAAACATTATCCCATATTAGTTTTCCTCAAAAAATATCCATTAATTCAAAAACTTTCCAAATTATCCTTTCTCTTTCATTTCCTCTATTCCACTTTTGTTGTCATATGTGGTGTTGTCATTGCTGCCATCGCTCGCCCTTTCTCCCTTCCCCAGTCTTTACCTCTCCTCTCCTTCCCCGTATATATATTTCTCTCTCTCTCTCTCTCTCTCTCTCTCTCTCTCCTTTTTTTTTCATTCTCATTCTCTAGAACCCATCCTCTCATCTCTCTTCTTCTTCCTCTACATTTCTTCCTTTCTCCCTTACTCCTCATCTTTTCGTTCCCATCTTCCCATTCTTCTCAATCGTTGCTTTTTCCCTTTTTCCTTTCCCCTTCTTTCCTCGTAGACAATAAATAACGGACGACAAATGACGATGATAGAGAAGGAATAATTTACGTATTTTCTAAATTAGAGATATTAGGATTTTTATTTAAAAAAAATAAAGGTACCCTCAATCACTCCTTTTGTTTTTCAAACCCATTTTATTGAACTAATTAATTTAAAACATCATAATACTTTTCATAATAATATTCGAATGGTTTTTATCTCAATGTTGAGGTAAATTCATCTTAAATTGAGTAAAATAAATGAAAACCATAAGTTAACTCTTTTAAAAGACTGAAATAAATAAAATATGCTTATTTTAATGGTTTAAAAATAGAAAAAAATTATAATTTGGCCATTTATAAGTTGTTTAAAATGTTTCTTAAAAAATTGAGAATTTTTTTAAGAAAAAGTAAGACATGAGTTATGTTATTTTCGAATGATATTATATATTTTTAATAAGGCCAAGAAATACTTAATCATCTTAAAAAACAGTGTAACTCATGTCTTCAAAAATATTTTTATATTCTTAAAATCTTAAAAAACTTATACAATCATGCTATGCCTAAATTAATAAACCTATATCTTAAAACACTAATACTTCATAATATAAACTATAATTTGTAAAAAAAATTGATAGAATCTCCTCCAAAATATACTATACTCAATCTTTAACTTAAATTTCAAAACTAATTTACTTATAACTGAATTAAATGTTAATACTAAATTACCTACAACTTAATTTATAATCCGTGACATAGTGGTGGTTATCAATTACTATAGTCATGGGAATGTACAGATATATTATCATATGTGGCATGGGAGTGTATAGATATGTGATGACAAGTGATGCATGTATATGTTATGATGTGCGGTATGTGAGCACACGTATATGTTATAACATACAGTGCGAGAATATATGAATAAATTATGATGTATGATATGTTAATTTATAAATATGCTATAACTATGTATTACATATACAACGACTTTCTTATGTGTTTCAATTATCTATTAAATAGGTGAATCGAAACTTCACATATTTATTATGTAATTATTATGTTATGAGATTCATAACAAGATGAGTTTAGCATTAAATATGTTATATGCATGATTTCAAAATGTTACATATGTGTTATTATATATATCATATATCAAGATGAGTTTAGCATTAAATATATACTTAATTAAAGTTACATAGACTTATATTTACCAAGTCATCACTTATTATATATATACATATATATATATATATATATATATATATATATATATATATATATATATATCATATTTTACGTATAAGGACACTAGTACCCCATTTAAATGATGGGTAAGAAGGTGAACTAGTGTGAGCTCAATGCTAATCCAAATAGAGACTATGACGTATGGACATTTTTGGGTGTATAAATTTTGAACATAATATGCATATATGTTATTCTTTTGATTATGTATTTACAATTATGTACAAATATTAAAAATCATTGTGTATAAGGAAAATCATGTTAATTTATTTAGTATGTTAATATGTTTCAAATTTATCTTTTTTTACTATATTATTTTTTATGACAATAATAAACTAAAAGGTGATATTTTATTTTTAATTAATATGTTAGGTATGTGTGAAACTCGGAATATGATATTATAAATGTAAAGCATATTCATTTTTATCCAGAAAAGGTAAAATTTCTTTCAAGCATGGGATATATTTAATGAAGCCCTAGTTAACCAATTTTCGTATTTTTGGCCCTTTAAAACATCTATCTTGGGTTAATTAAACTCTCAATAGGCTATTTTGTATTTTTATTAAATTTAAGGTTAAATTACAAGGTTTTTTTTAATCTAAAACTTTCATTAAACGTTCTAAATGTATATTTTTAAAGCTTTAAACACGTATTTTTATTTATTTCAACACTTAAAAGTTTTAAATTATGTTATTTTTTAATTTTACTAATTCATAAACAACTTGAATATTATTTACTAATATTTTCTGAGATTTTAAGAAAATAATATATAAAGATCCAAGTTACATTGTTTTAGATAGAGTTATAGTACTTATGGGTCCTATCTAGTGTATCTCATGTTTTTTAAAAAATCTTAAAAATGTAGATATCTTGGAATTGATATAAATAATCTATATATTTTTTTTTGTTTTTATACCTTAAAAAATATTTTTTATTTCAATACTTAAAGCTTGTAATTGTACCCTTATGTTTTTTTATCATAATTTTAATATTTTAGAATATTTACATTTATAAATTTAATATTAACTTATATTTATATTCTATTAATTAAAAAATATCATTTATATTAGATTTACTTAAGTTTTGGGCTAGTTAAACTAATTAAATTAAATATATTGATTAATTGAAATAATTGGTGGTTCAATAGAATGAGTTGGTTCAATATAATGACTTTCAAAAGGGAGGAAGGAGAAGAAAAGACAATGGATTGCCCAAATATGGGTTTTTTTACCCAAAAAAAAAGATAAAAACAAGGTGTTGCGGGAAAAAAAGATAAAATTAGAGGTTTTTTTCTTACACTTTTTTTTAATGAAAAAAGATAAAATAATACTAGTTTGTTAGTATTTTAGCTAATGATAGTTAACTTACTAAGATTATTTATGAGCATATATATATGTGTGTGTATATATATATATAAATATATATATATATATATCGATTTTTATAGAAAACACTTATATTTTGGGTATTTCCCAAACATTATCCCATATTAGTTTTCCTCAAAAAATATCCATTAATTCAAAAACTTTCCAAATTATCCTTTCTCTTTCATTTCCTCTATTCCACTTTTGTTGTCATATGTGGTGTTGTCATTGCTGCCATCGCTCGCCCTTTCTCCCTTCCCCAGTCTTTACCTCTCCTCTCCTTCCCCGTATATATATTTCTCTCTCTCTCTCTCTCTCTCTCTCTCTCTCTCTCCTTTTTTTTTCATTCTCATTCTCTAGAACCCATCCTCTCATCTCTCTTCTTCTTCCTCTACATTTCTTCCTTTCTCCCTTACTCCTCATCTTTTCGTTCCTATCTTCCCCTTCTTCTCAATCGTTGTTTTTTCCCTTTTTCCTTTCCCCTTCTTTCCTCGTAGACAATAAATAACGGACGACAAATGACGATGATAGAGAAGGAATAATTTACGTATTTTCTAAATTAGAGATATTAGGATCTGTATTTAAAAAAAATAAAGGTACCCTCAATCACTCCTTTTGTTTTTCAAACCCATTTTATTGAACTAATTAATTTAAAACATCATAATACTTTTCATAATAATATTCGAATGGTTTTTATCTCAATGTTGAGGTAAATTCATCTTAAATTGAGTAAAATAAATGAAAACCATAAGTTAACTCTTTTAAAAGACTGAAATAAATAAAATATGCTTATTTTAATGGTTTAAAAATAGAAAAAAATTATAATTTGGCCATTTATAAGTTGTTTAAAATGTTTCTTAAAAAATTGAGAATTTTTTTAAGAAAAAGTAAGACATGAGTTATGTTATTTTCGAATGATATTATATATTTTTAATAAGGCCAAGAAATACTTAATCATCTTAAAAAACAGTGTAACTCATGTCTTCAAAAATATTTTTATATTCTTAAAATCTTAAAAAACTTATACAATCATGCTATGCCTAAATTAATAAACCTATATCTTAAAACACTAATACTTCATAATATAAACTATAATTTGTAAAAAAAATTGATAGAATCTCCTCCAAAATATACTATACTCAATCTTTAACTTAAATTTCAAAACAAATTTACTTATAACTGAATTAAATGTTAATACTAAATTACCTACAACTTAATTTATAATCCGTGACATAGTGGTGGTTATCAATTACTATAGTCATGGGAATGTACAGATATATTATCATATGTGGCATGAGAGTGTATAGATATGTGATGACAAGTGATGCATGTATATGTTATGATGTGCGGTATGTGAGCACACGTATATGTTATAACATACAGTGCGAGAATATATGAATAAATTATGATGTATGATATGTTAATTTATAAATATGCTATAACTATGTATTACATATACAACGACTTTCTTATGTGTTTCAATTATCTATTAAATAGGTGAATCGAAACTTCACATATTTATTATGTAATTATTATGTTATGAGATTCATAACAAGATGAGTTTAGCATTAAATATGTTATATGCATGATTTCAAAATGTTACATATGTGTTATTATATATATCATATATCAAGATGAGTTTAGCATTAAATATATACTTAATTAAAGTTACATAGACTTATATTTACCAAGTCATCACTTATTATATATATACATATATATATATGTATATATATATATATCATATTTTACGTATAAGGACACTAGTACCCCATTTAAATGATGGGTAAGAAGGTGAACTAGTGTGAGCTCAATGCTAATACAAATAGAGACTATGACGTATGGACATTTTTGGGTGTATAAATTTTGAACATAATATGCATATATGTTATTCTTTTGATTATGTATTTACAATTATGTACAAATATTAAAAATCATTGTGTATAAGGAAAATCATGTTAATTTATTTAGTATGTTAATATGTTTCAAATTTATCTTTTTTTACTATATTATTTTTTATGACAATAATAAACTAAAAGGTGATATTTTATTTTTAATTAATATGTTAGGTATGTGTGAAACTCGGAATATGATATTATAAATGTAAAGCATATTCATTTTTATCCAGAAAAGGTAAAATTTCTTTCAAGCATGGGATATATTTAATGAAGCCCTAGTTAACCAATTTTCGTATTTTTGGCCCTTTAAAACATCTATCTTGGGTTAATTAAACTCTCAATAGGCTATTTTGTATTTTTATTAAATTTAAGGTTAAATTACAAGGTTTTTTTTAATCTAAAACTTTCATTAAACGTTCTAAATGTATATTTTTAAAGCTTTAAACACGTATTTTTATTTATTTCAACACTTAAAAGTTTTAAATTATGTTATTTTTTAATTTTACTAATTCATAAACAACTTGAATATTATTTACTAATATTTTCTGAGATTTTAAGAAAATAATATATAAAGATCCAAGTTACATTGTTTTAGATAGAGTTATAGTACTTATGGGTCCTATCTAGTGTATCTCATGTTTTTTAAAAAATCTTAAAAATGTAGATATCTTGGAATTGATATAAATAATCTATATATTTTTTTTTGTTTTTATACCTTAAAAAATATTTTTTATTTCAATACTTAAAGCTTGTAATTGTACCCTTATGTTTTTTTATCATAATTTTAATATTTTAGAATATTTACATTTATAAATTTAATATTAACTTATATTTATATTCTATTAATTAAAAAATATCATTTATATTAGATTTACTTAAGTTTTGGGCTAGTTAAACTAATTAAATTAAATATATTGATTAATTGAAATAATTGGTGGTTCAATAGAATGAGTTGGTTCAATATAATGACTTTCAAAAGGGAGGAAGGAGAAGAAAAGACAATGGATTGCCCAAATATGGGTTTTTTTACCCAAAAAAAAAGATAAAAACAAGGTGTTGCGGGAAAAAAAGATAAAATTAGAGGTTTTTTTCTTACACTTTTTTTTAATGAAAAAAGATAAAATAATACTAGTTTGTTAGTATTTTAGCTAATGATAGTTAACTTACTAAGATTATTTATGAGCATATATATATGTGTGTGTATATATATATATAAATATATATATATATATATATCGATTTTTATAGAAAACACTTATATTTTGGGTATTTCCCAAACATTATCCCATATTAGTTTTCCTCAAAAAATATCCATTAATTCAAAAACTTTCCAAATTATCCTTTCTCTTTCATTTCCTCTATTCCACTTTTGTTGTCATATGTGGTGTTGTCATTGCTGCCATCGCTCGCCCTTTCTCCCTTCCCCAGTCTTTACCTCTCCTCTCCTTCCCCGTATATATATTTCTCTCTCTCTCTCTCTCTCTCTCTCTCTCTCTCCTTTTTTTTTCATTCTCATTCTCTAGAACCCATCCTCTCATCTCTCTTCTTCTTCCTCTACATTTCTTCCTTTCTCCCTTACTCCTCATCTTTTCGTTCCCATCTTCCCATTCTTCTCAATCGTTGCTTTTTCCCTTTTTCCTTTCCCCTTCTTTCCTCGTAGACAATAAATAACGGACGACAAATGACGATGATAGAGAAGGAATAATTTACGTATTTTCTAAATTAGAGATATTAGGATTTTTATTTAAAAAAAATAAAGGTACCCTCAATCACTCCTTTTGTTTTTCAAACCCATTTTATTGAACTAATTAATTTAAAACATCATAATACTTTTCATAATAATATTCGAATGGTTTTTATCTCAATGTTGAGGTAAATTCATCTTAAATTGAGTAAAATAAATGAAAACCATAAGTTAACTCTTTTAAAAGACTGAAATAAATAAAATATGCTTATTTTAATGGTTTAAAAATAGAAAAAAATTATAATTTGGCCATTTATAAGTTGTTTAAAATGTTTCTTAAAAAATTGAGAATTTTTTTAAGAAAAAGTAAGACATGAGTTATGTTATTTTCGAATGATATTATATATTTTTAATAAGGCCAAGAAATACTTAATCATCTTAAAAAACAGTGTAACTCATGTCTTCAAAAATATTTTTATATTCTTAAAATCTTAAAAAACTTATACAATCATGCTATGCCTAAATTAATAAACCTATATCTTAAAACACTAATACTTCATAATATAAACTATAATTTGTAAAAAAAATTGATAGAATCTCCTCCAAAATATACTATACTCAATCTTTAACTTAAATTTCAAAACTAATTTACTTATAACTGAATTAAATGTTAATACTAAATTACCTACAACTTAATTTATAATCCGTGACATAGTGGTGGTTATCAATTACTATAGTCATGGGAATGTACAGATATATTATCATATGTGGCATGGGAGTGTATAGATATGTGATGACAAGTGATGCATGTATATGTTATGATGTGCGGTATGTGAGCACACGTATATGTTATAACATACAGTGCGAGAATATATGAATAAATTATGATGTATGATATGTTAATTTATAAATATGCTATAACTATGTATTACATATACAACGACTTTCTTATGTGTTTCAATTATCTATTAAATAGGTGAATCGAAACTTCACATATTTATTATGTAATTATTATGTTATGAGATTCATAACAAGATGAGTTTAGCATTAAATATGTTATATGCATGATTTCAAAATGTTACATATGTGTTATTATATATATCATATATCAAGATGAGTTTAGCATTAAATATATACTTAATTAAAGTTACATAGACTTATATTTACCAAGTCATCACTTATTATATATATACATATATATATATATATATATATATATATATATATATATATCATATTTTACGTATAAGGACACTAGTACCCCATTTAAATGATGGGTAAGAAGGTGAACTAGTGTGAGCTCAATGCTAATCCAAATAGAGACTATGACGTATGGACATTTTTGGGTGTATAAATTTTGAACATAATATGCATATATGTTATTCTTTTGATTATGTATTTACAATTATGTACAAATATTAAAAATCATTGTGTATAAGGAAAATCATGTTAATTTATTTAGTATGTTAATATGTTTCAAATTTATCTTTTTTTACTATATTATTTTTTATGACAATAATAAACTAAAAGGTGATATTTTATTTTTAATTAATATGTTAGGTATGTGTGAAACTCGGAATATGATATTATAAATGTAAAGCATATTCATTTTTATCCAGAAAAGATAAAATTTCTTTCAAGCATGGGATATATTTAATGAAGCCCTAGTTAACCAATTTTCGTATTTTTGGCCCTTTAAAACATCTATCTTGGGTTAATTAAACTCTCAATAGGCTATTTTGTATTTTTATTAAATTTAAGGTTAAATTACAAGGTTTTTTTTAATCTAAAACTTTCATTAAACGTTCTAAATGTATATTTTTAAAGCTTTAAACACGTATTTTTATTTATTTCAACACTTAAAAGTTTTAAATTATGTTATTTTTTAATTTTACTAATTCATAAACAACTTGAATATTATTTACTAATATTTTCTGAGATTTTAAGAAAATAATATATAAAGATCCAAGTTACATTGTTTTAGATAGAGTTATAGTACTTATGGGTCCTATCTAGTGTATCTCATGTTTTTTAAAAAATCTTAAAAATGTAGATATCTTGGAATTGATATAAATAATCTATATATTTTTTTTTGTTTTTATACCTTAAAAAATATTTTTTATTTCAATACTTAAAGCTTGTAATTGTACCCTTATGTTTTTTTATCATAATTTTAATATTTTAGAATATTTACATTTATAAATTTAATATTAACTTATATTTATATTCTATTAATTAAAAAATATCATTTATATTAGATTTACTTAAGTTTTGGGCTAGTTAAACTAATTAAATTAAATATATTGATTAATTGAAATAATTGGTGGTTCAATAGAATGAGTTGGTTCAATATAATGACTTTCAAAAGGGAGGAAGGAGAAGAAAAGACAATGGATTGCCCAAATATGGGTTTTTTTACCCAAAAAAAAAGATAAAAACAAGGTGTTGCGGGAAAAAAAGATAAAATTAGAGGTTTTTTTCTTACACTTTTTTTTAATGAAAAAAGATAAAATAATACTAGTTTGTTAGTATTTTAGCTAATGATAGTTAACTTACTAAGATTATTTATGAGCATATATATATGTGTGTGTATATATATATATAAATATATATATATATATATCGATTTTTATAGAAAACACTTATATTTTGGGTATTTCCCAAACATTATCCCATATTAGTTTTCCTCAAAAAATATCCATTAATTCAAAAACTTTCCAAATTATCCTTTCTCTTTCATTTCCTCTATTCCACTTTTGTTGTCATATGTGGTGTTGTCATTGCTGCCATCGCTCGCCCTTTCTCCCTTCCCCAGTCTTTACCTCTCCTCTCCTTCCCCGTATATATATTTCTCTCTCTCTCTCTCTCTCTCTCTCTCTCTCTCTCTCCTTTTTTTTTCATTCTCATTCTCTAGAACCCATCCTCTCATCTCTCTTCTTCTTCCTCTACATTTCTTCCTTTCTCCCTTACTCCTCATCTTTTCGTTCCTATCTTCCCCTTCTTCTCAATCGTTGTTTTTTCCCTTTTTCCTTTCCCCTTCTTTCCTCGTAGACAATAAATAACGGACGACAAATGACGATGATAGAGAAGGAATAATTTACGTATTTTCTAAATTAGAGATATTAGGATCTGTATTTAAAAAAAATAAAGGTACCCTCAATCACTCCTTTTGTTTTTCAAACCCATTTTATTGAACTAATTAATTTAAAACATCATAATACTTTTCATAATAATATTCGAATGGTTTTTATCTCAATGTTGAGGTAAATTCATCTTAAATTGAGTAAAATAAATGAAAACCATAAGTTAACTCTTTTAAAAGACTGAAATAAATAAAATATGCTTATTTTAATGGTTTAAAAATAGAAAAAAATTATAATTTGGCCATTTATAAGTTGTTTAAAATGTTTCTTAAAAAATTGAGAATTTTTTTAAGAAAAAGTAAGACATGAGTTATGTTATTTTCGAATGATATTATATATTTTTAATAAGGCCAAGAAATACTTAATCATCTTAAAAAACAGTGTAACTCATGTCTTCAAAAATATTTTTATATTCTTAAAATCTTAAAAAACTTATACAATCATGCTATGCCTAAATTAATAAACCTATATCTTAAAACACTAATACTTCATAATATAAACTATAATTTGTAAAAAAAATTGATAGAATCTCCTCCAAAATATACTATACTCAATCTTTAACTTAAATTTCAAAACAAATTTACTTATAACTGAATTAAATGTTAATACTAAATTACCTACAACTTAATTTATAATCCGTGACATAGTGGTGGTTATCAATTACTATAGTCATGGGAATGTACAGATATATTATCATATGTGGCATGAGAGTGTATAGATATGTGATGACAAGTGATGCATGTATATGTTATGATGTGCGGTATGTGAGCACACGTATATGTTATAACATACAGTGCGAGAATATATGAATAAATTATGATGTATGATATGTTAATTTATAAATATGCTATAACTATGTATTACATATACAACGACTTTCTTATGTGTTTCAATTATCTATTAAATAGGTGAATCGAAACTTCACATATTTATTATGTAATTATTATGTTATGAGATTCATAACAAGATGAGTTTAGCATTAAATATGTTATATGCATGATTTCAAAATGTTACATATGTGTTATTATATATATCATATATCAAGATGAGTTTAGCATTAAATATATACTTAATTAAAGTTACATAGACTTATATTTACCAAGTCATCACTTATTATATATATACATATATATATATGTATATATATATATATCATATTTTACGTATAAGGACACTAGTACCCCATTTAAATGATGGGTAAGAAGGTGAACTAGTGTGAGCTCAATGCTAATACAAATAGAGACTATGACGTATGGACATTTTTGGGTGTATAAATTTTGAACATAATATGCATATATGTTATTCTTTTGATTATGTATTTACAATTATGTACAAATATTAAAAATCATTGTGTATAAGGAAAATCATGTTAATTTATTTAGTATGTTAATATGTTTCAAATTTATCTTTTTTTACTATATTATTTTTTATGACAATAATAAACTAAAAGGTGATATTTTATTTTTAATTAATATGTTAGGTATGTGTGAAACTCGGAATATGATATTATAAATGTAAAGCATATTCATTTTTATCCAGAAAAGGTAAAATTTCTTTCAAGCATGGGATATATTTAATGAAGCCCTAGTTAACCAATTTTCGTATTTTTGGCCCTTTAAAACATCTATCTTGGGTTAATTAAACTCTCAATAGGCTATTTTGTATTTTTATTAAATTTAAGGTTAAATTACAAGGTTTTTTTTAATCTAAAACTTTCATTAAACGTTCTAAATGTATATTTTTAAAGCTTTAAACACGTATTTTTATTTATTTCAACACTTAAAAGTTTTAAATTATGTTATTTTTTAATTTTACTAATTCATAAACAACTTGAATATTATTTACTAATATTTTCTGAGATTTTAAGAAAATAATATATAAAGATCCAAGTTACATTGTTTTAGATAGAGTTATAGTACTTATGGGTCCTATCTAGTGTATCTCATGTTTTTTAAAAAATCTTAAAAATGTAGATATCTTGGAATTGATATAAATAATCTATATATTTTTTTTTGTTTTTATACCTTAAAAAATATTTTTTATTTCAATACTTAAAGCTTGTAATTGTACCCTTATGTTTTTTTATCATAATTTTAATATTTTAGAATATTTACATTTATAAATTTAATATTAACTTATATTTATATTCTATTAATTAAAAAATATCATTTATATTAGATTTACTTAAGTTTTGGGCTAGTTAAACTAATTAAATTAAATATATTGATTAATTGAAATAATTGGTGGTTCAATAGAATGAGTTGGTTCAATATAATGACTTTCAAAAGGGAGGAAGGAGAAGAAAAGACAATGGATTGCCCAAATATGGGTTTTTTTACCCAAAAAAAAAGATAAAAACAAGGTGTTGCGGGAAAAAAAGATAAAATTAGAGGTTTTTTTCTTACACTTTTTTTTAATGAAAAAAGATAAAATAATACTAGTTTGTTAGTATTTTAGCTAATGATAGTTAACTTACTAAGATTATTTATGAGCATATATATATGTGTGTGTATATATATATATAAATATATATATATATATATATCGATTTTTATAGAAAACACTTATATTTTGGGTATTTCCCAAACATTATCCCATATTAGTTTTCCTCAAAAAATATCCATTAATTCAAAAACTTTCCAAATTATCCTTTCTCTTTCATTTCCTCTATTCCACTTTTGTTGTCATATGTGGTGTTGTCATTGCTGCCATCGCTCGCCCTTTCTCCCTTCCCCAGTCTTTACCTCTCCTCTCCTTCCCCGTATATATATTTCTCTCTCTCTCTCTCTCTCTCTCTCTCTCTCTCCTTTTTTTTTCATTCTCATTC
Source organism: Musa acuminata AAA Group (assembly GCF_036884655.1). NCBI lineage: Eukaryota > Viridiplantae > Streptophyta > Magnoliopsida > Zingiberales > Musaceae > Musa > Musa acuminata. The sequence continues at coordinate 21,595,720 of NC_088348.1, read as the reverse complement.
TCTAGAACCCATCCTCTCATCTCTCTTCTTCTTCCTCTACATTTCTTCCTTTCTCCCTTACTCCTCATCTTTTCGTTCCCATCTTCCCATTCTTCTCAATCGTTGCTTTTTCCCTTTTTCCTTTCCCCTTCTTTCCTCGTAGACAATAAATAACGGACGACAAATGACGATGATAGAGAAGGAATAATTTACGTATTTTCTAAATTAGAGATATTAGGATTTTTATTTAAAAAAAATAAAGGTACCCTCAATCACTCCTTTTGTTTTTCAAACCCATTTTATTGAACTAATTAATTTAAAACATCATAATACTTTTCATAATAATATTCGAATGGTTTTTATCTCAATGTTGAGGTAAATTCATCTTAAATTGAGTAAAATAAATGAAAACCATAAGTTAACTCTTTTAAAAGACTGAAATAAATAAAATATGCTTATTTTAATGGTTTAAAAATAGAAAAAAATTATAATTTGGCCATTTATAAGTTGTTTAAAATGTTTCTTAAAAAATTGAGAATTTTTTTAAGAAAAAGTAAGACATGAGTTATGTTATTTTCGAATGATATTATATATTTTTAATAAGGCCAAGAAATACTTAATCATCTTAAAAAACAGTGTAACTCATGTCTTCAAAAATATTTTTATATTCTTAAAATCTTAAAAAACTTATACAATCATGCTATGCCTAAATTAATAAACCTATATCTTAAAACACTAATACTTCATAATATAAACTATAATTTGTAAAAAAAATTGATAGAATCTCCTCCAAAATATACTATACTCAATCTTTAACTTAAATTTCAAAACTAATTTACTTATAACTGAATTAAATGTTAATACTAAATTACCTACAACTTAATTTATAATCCGTGACATAGTGGTGGTTATCAATTACTATAGTCATGGGAATGTACAGATATATTATCATATGTGGCATGGGAGTGTATAGATATGTGATGACAAGTGATGCATGTATATGTTATGATGTGCGGTATGTGAGCACACGTATATGTTATAACATACAGTGCGAGAATATATGAATAAATTATGATGTATGATATGTTAATTTATAAATATGCTATAACTATGTATTACATATACAACGACTTTCTTATGTGTTTCAATTATCTATTAAATAGGTGAATCGAAACTTCACATATTTATTATGTAATTATTATGTTATGAGATTCATAACAAGATGAGTTTAGCATTAAATATGTTATATGCATGATTTCAAAATGTTACATATGTGTTATTATATATATCATATATCAAGATGAGTTTAGCATTAAATATATACTTAATTAAAGTTACATAGACTTATATTTACCAAGTCATCACTTATTATATATATACATATATATATATATATATATATATATATATATATATATATATATATCATATTTTACGTATAAGGACACTAGTACCCCATTTAAATGATGGGTAAGAAGGTGAACTAGTGTGAGCTCAATGCTAATCCAAATAGAGACTATGACGTATGGACATTTTTGGGTGTATAAATTTTGAACATAATATGCATATATGTTATTCTTTTGATTATGTATTTACAATTATGTACAAATATTAAAAATCATTGTGTATAAGGAAAATCATGTTAATTTATTTAGTATGTTAATATGTTTCAAATTTATCTTTTTTTACTATATTATTTTTTATGACAATAATAAACTAAAAGGTGATATTTTATTTTTAATTAATATGTTAGGTATGTGTGAAACTCGGAATATGATATTATAAATGTAAAGCATATTCATTTTTATCCAGAAAAGGTAAAATTTCTTTCAAGCATGGGATATATTTAATGAAGCCCTAGTTAACCAATTTTCGTATTTTTGGCCCTTTAAAACATCTATCTTGGGTTAATTAAACTCTCAATAGGCTATTTTGTATTTTTATTAAATTTAAGGTTAAATTACAAGGTTTTTTTTAATCTAAAACTTTCATTAAACGTTCTAAATGTATATTTTTAAAGCTTTAAACACGTATTTTTATTTATTTCAACACTTAAAAGTTTTAAATTATGTTATTTTTTAATTTTACTAATTCATAAACAACTTGAATATTATTTACTAATATTTTCTGAGATTTTAAGAAAATAATATATAAAGATCCAAGTTACATTGTTTTAGATAGAGTTATAGTACTTATGGGTCCTATCTAGTGTATCTCATGTTTTTTAAAAAATCTTAAAAATGTAGATATCTTGGAATTGATATAAATAATCTATATATTTTTTTTTGTTTTTATACCTTAAAAAATATTTTTTATTTCAATACTTAAAGCTTGTAATTGTACCCTTATGTTTTTTTTATCATAATTTTAATATTTTAGAATATTTACATTTATAAATTTAATATTAACTTATATTTATATTCTATTAATTAAAAAATATCATTTATATTAGATTTACTTAAGTTTTGGGCTAGTTAAACTAATTAAATTAAATATATTGATTAATTGAAATAATTGGTGGTTCAATAGAATGAGTTGGTTCAATATAATGACTTTCAAAAGGGAGGAAGGAGAAGAAAAGACAATGGATTGCCCAAATATGGGTTTTTTTACCCAAAAAAAAAGATAAAAACAAGGTGTTGCGGGAAAAAAAGATAAAATTAGAGGTTTTTTTCTTACACTTTTTTTTAATGAAAAAAGATAAAATAATACTAGTTTGTTAGTATTTTAGCTAATGATAGTTAACTTACTAAGATTATTTATGAGCATATATATATGTGTGTGTATATATATATATATATATATATATATCGATTTTTATAGAAAACACTTATATTTTGGGTATTTCCCAAATATTATCCCATATTAGTTTTCCTCAAAAAATATCCATTAATTCAAAAACTTTCCAAATTATCCTTTCTCTTTCATTTCCTCTATTCCACTTTTGTTGTCATATGTGGTGTTCATTGCTGCCACCGCTCGCCCTTTCTCCCTACCCCAGTCTTTACCTCTCCTCTCCTTCCCCGTATATATATATATATATATATATTTCTCTCTCTCCTTTTTTTTTCATTCTCATTCTCTCGAACCCATCCTCTCATCTCTCTTCTTCTTCCTCTACATTTCTTCCTTTCTCCCTTACTCCTCATCTTTTCGTTCCTATCTTCCCCTTCTTCTCAATCGTTGCTTTTTCCCTTTTTCCTTTCCCCTTCTTTCCTCGTAGACAATAAATAACGGACGACAAATGACGATGATAGAGAAGGAATAATTTACGTATTTTCTGAATTAGAGATATTAGGATTTGTATTTAAAAAAAATAAAGGTACCCTCAATCACTCCTTTTGTTTTTCAAACCCATTTTATTGAACTAATTAATTTAAAACATCATAATACTTTTCATAATAATATTCGAATGGTTTTTTATCTCAATGTTGAGGTAAATTCATCTTAAATTGAGTAAAATAAATGAAAACCATAAGTTAACTCTTTTAAAAGACTGAAATAAATAAAATATGCTTATTTTAATGGTTTAAAAATAGAAAAAAATTATAATTTGGCCATTTATAAGTTGTTTAAAATGTTTCTTAAAAAATTGAGAAATTTTTTAAGAAAAAGTAAGACATGAGTTATGTTATTTTCGAATGATATTATATATTTTTAATAAGGCCAAGAAATACTTAATCATCTTAAAAAACAGTGTAACTCATGTCTTCAAAAATATTTTTATATTCTTAAAATCTTAAAAAACTTATATAATAATATTCGAGTTTTTTTTTACCAAAGTTATTATAAATTCACCTTAAATTGGGTAAACAAAAAAGCTACAAATTTTCACTTTTAAAGGGCTGAAATAAATAAAATATACTTATTTGAATGCTTTAAAAATATAAAAAAATGGTTATTTAGACATATAAGTTATTTACAAGGTTTCCTAAAGATTAATTTTTTTAAAATGGTGGGATATGATTTTTACTGTTTTCGATAATGGGGTTATCTTTTTCCCACAAAGCGTCGTTTCATAAAAAAAAAAAAAAGAAAGAAGTTTAGCTCATATATTCGAAATTTTTATGAAACATTGAAAATATCTAATGAAACCCTAATTGATAATTTTTTCTTCTTCTATTTTTAGCTATTAAAAGATCTAATTTCAATTAATTCAGCTCTTAAAAGTATATAATTTTTATTTATTTTTATTTTTATCAATTTAAACTGAAATTAGAAACTTATAATTGTGTCATTCCTTTATTATTGGTATAATATCTATATTTATAAATTTTGAGTTCACTCAATAAAATAAATTTAAAAAAGACAAAGGAGTAATAGATACCTTTTGTCATTTTTGAAACTGAGGACTTTGCAGAGAAAAAGATGAAAACATGTTCTGAAAAAAATGAATTTAGGGGATTTTTCAAGGAAATTTATCCTATAAGTAAAACAATTAATACCCGAAAAAGTACGGGTCTTATTTGGATCCGGGTTTCGGGTTCTCAGGCCTATCGACACCCGCGTTCGCAAGCAGTCTCCATTTCGCCCTGTTAAATCTTGGAGCTTCGCAAGCAGTCTCCCAAATCGGCATAATCCCCTCCGCAACCATTAATCTTAGTTCATCGTTCGGTCACATCTCTTGCCTGTGGCAACTACGACGGCGACGACGTGAAGAAGGCCGACGGGCGGGCGGGTGGATCTGGTGCGTGCCATTCCCACCACCATCGTCTCCCTGGAGTTCGTCGTCGAGGGACAGAAGAAGCGTAATCAGGTAGGTACTCATGATCTCTTCATCGCATCCTGCTTTGATTTCTGCATATCCTCGTTGTTTGATTTGGTGGTGGGGTGGGGTATTAGGGTTTCTGCTCCCCGTTCCTGATCACACGAGCACGCTCCCCCGTTTGGATTTGGGGGTTTCTGCCCCTTTAAACCCGTTTGAATCGCAGAACCCGAATCCGCTCTTCGAGTTTGGGTTCGAACCGTGTCCCTCAACCGGTCCGGTCGAACCATCTGCGAGCTCCTCTTACATCTCCTCTCCCATGGCATCTTTCGCGACGTCCCTCCCCTCTTTCGAGTTCGATCGCGAAACCCTAAGCCTCGATCCGAAGAACCCTTTTTTCCTTCTCTCTCTTCCTTGCTCTCCGAAAATTCCTTCGGGCACTGCCAAATTCTAGCATCAATCTTACACCCTAGTGGCGGCTTCTTGCCTTTCTTCCAACTCCAAGCCCTAACCCTAGCACTAGCCCTAATCCCCCTTATCCGCTCTTAATTCTCTCTTCTCGATACTTGTCTGACCTTTCTGATTTGTTGTGAACCCTGCTCGACGCCAGATAACGCTGTTTTCCTCCCTCCCACCTCCTACGAGGAAGGCCTTCGTCTGAACTACTGGACTGCACGATTGGAGATCTTCAATTGGCCTGCAAAGGTCCTCCTTTTTGGCTCTGCTGTGATTTACGGGTGCAAAGATCTTGTTTTGAACTCCTAATCTCTGAAATTTATACCTCAGAATTGGGTTAATAGTGATTAAAAATCTGTTTGATGGACTCGAATGCGCCTGATTCGCTTTGTTCATGTGCTGTTAGTTGTTAGGATTGGATCTATGCAACTGCACTTGTTATCTAGTGCTAGTTGCGTTTGGAAGTGACAATGCAGGTTGTGTCCTGAATGTTTTATTGTTTGTAATCGAAAAGGGTTTGTGCATGTTGTCAGGTAGCAAATTTGGTTCATGATGCAATGCATGGGGATGCTTGTTATCATTTTGCTCCTGACATTGGTCAATGGTTGTCTATCATCCTACAGTTGACGATGAGTTTTTAGTAAAAATCAATTATTTTGATAAGGAACATTTGTGCTGTTCTCTAGGTAGCCGATGCGGATTTGTTGTTAGTTGTAGTGATTCTTAGCAATGAAAGTTTGATGTGTTAAGAAGCAATAATGATGATTAGCGCCATGCTTAATGATACTCTGAAAAAGAATTTTAATGAAATATATGTGTTATGGCATTTTCAATCATGTGAGACACTAGGTAGTTGGTTTTGTATGGAAAGTCATGTGAAGATTTCGAGTAATTTTAATGTTTGAAAAGTTTTGTTCTGAAACTGGGAATATCAATTTCTATGGAGTATATATGATTAGAACTCATTTTTTGAAGTCAGTTAAGATCTTGAAATTTCCTGCCTCAATTTGTAATCATTGTGTGGCACAGAATTTAGTGTTTATGCTTACTTACGCTAGGCATCTCTTATGCCAATTTTATAATATAAGAGTTACTCTATGTTGTGGCCCGATCTTCCTCATCTTTAGGTCTCATCTTACTCTTGACTTGGGAAGTCCTCTTTCATTTCATAAAGTCCTCTGTCTTTTAGCCCTAACGGTGATGGTGAATTTGCAACCTAGGGCATCGTTCAAGTCATGGAAACAACCTCTTTATATTTAGAGATAAGGATATGTACATTGAGCCTACCTAGATCCCACATAGGTGAGAGTCTCTTGCACTGCATATGCTGTACTAAAATGGATTGTGTTCTAGGACACCGTTCATGCATTGCATACACCCTTTTGGTGATGGTGGATTTCATATGCTAAAATGGACTTAACTTGCTACCAAACATAAGCATTTATGGTTACCAACTGGATATCCTCCGATAACAATCTTGCATGGTAGGTATGAGGTAGCTTGAGCGAAGCATCATATAAATATTTAGCCATTCTTGATAAATGGGAAAAGGGTCAGCCTGTTTTAGCTCAAGTCCTTTGTGAACTTGACAAAAGTACTCGAGTGATGCTGGTGGGAACTATGCTAGTGACAAAACTTCTTTCTTGAAATCTTGGGGCCTCCTTTCCAGATTGTTCCTTTTATTTTCTAACACATTCTAATGCTATTCCTTGGAAACATGATTGTTGGTGGACTACTGTCCAGATTAACTGGTCAACAAAGTGTGAGAAGTTAACTCTTTTCCAGTAAGAATTTTAAAAGGGCTCTCGTTTGATGTAGAGCTTTGTTATATTGAAATTTGGCTACATCCATACGTTTCACCAACTTATGAGGTAGCTATTCCATGCCTCAGTTTGCTAGTCTCTTGTGTCATTTGTGATAGATAAATCTGTAGCTACATAAGTTTTCCACTGCATTTGTTCCTTTTCTTTTTCTTCAAATGGGGCCTATGGATGCAACTACTAAACAAGATGAGTCAATTAGGGTTGGCGAATAGAGGAAGGCCTAAAACAATTCATTAGAAAAGATACTTGATTTCTCTAAGGTTGACCAGTAATATTGCTCTTGCTCCAGCTCAAATGGCAGGAAAAGATCCATGTAGTGGATCCCAAAGTTATAAATTGAAACCATACTGATGGTTGTTGTCGACCTTTTTTCTTATGCACCATAATAGGAAAATTGAGCCCCAATTACTTTATATAGTTTAATTTAGCATTTTTGCATTTTTTAACCATCTCATGCAAGAATAAGCATAAGTAACAGGAAATGTCACATTTTCTCTCTCCTGTTGCTGATTAGTTGAAATATCATGTAAGAATAAGTGTACGTAACACAAAATGTTGCATTTTCTCTCTCCTATTGTTGATTAGTTAAAATATCATGTAGGAATACACATAGGTAACACAAAATGTCACATTTTCTCGCTCCTACTTTTTATTATTCAAAATACATTTGGAAAACAACCATATTTTTTATTCATTTTTTTTTTATATAACAATGTCTCTTCTGATAGTGAGATTGTAGTAATTCTATGAACTTGTGGTTTTAGTGGTGCATCAAATTTTATTTTCACAAGCACATAGTTGTATTCATTTTCTATAACGTGTCCATTGCTTTCATATGTGCTACTTGGTCAATTTATTCCTTTAAGCCATGGTTTTTAATTTTGAATGATATCACCCGTACCGAGCGGTATGTACGGGTTCGCCAACAGATCGGTACGTAAGCCGCCCGCTACCGAGCAGTATGTACGGGTCCGCCAACAGATCGGTACGTAAGCCGCCCGCAACCGAGCGGTACCGTTGACCGGTGCTATTTTCGCCCCGTTACCATCCGAAATCGGTCGGTGACGGTCGACCGTTGTCGCCTGCTACCGGGCGGTATTAGCCAAGGGAAAAGGAAGAAGAGGGAGAAGAAAAGGGAGAACCTGGAGATTCGACGCCTCTTTCCCTCGACGATCTCGATTCGTCGCCGCCCTCCCTTGCTGGACGCCACAGATGAGATGTCGCCTCCTCCTCGTCTAAGGCGACGAGGCCTTGGTGTTGTCAACGACTTCTCCTAATCCGCGCAGGGAGAAGAAGCCTCGGCATGGGGAGAAGAAACCTTGGCGACGTTGCTGAGGCTTTGCGGGGAGACCTCGGCATCGTCGGTGACTTCTCCTAATTCACACGGGGAGAAGAAGCCTCGGCGTGGGGAGAAGAAACCTCGACGACGTCGCCAAGGCTTTGCGGGGAGAAGAAACTTCCCGTGAAGAAACCTCGGCAACATCGCTGAGGCTTCGAGGTTTTCTTCTCCCCACGTGGGGAGAAGAAACGATGTGATGTTACCCCTTTTTGTATTTTTTAACTTTTATTTTATTTTTTTAAAATTATTATTATATATATATATACACTGAGCGTACCGCTCTGACACGGACTTAGCTGGATTTGCCTAAGTCATGCGGCACCCTCGCGCGTCCGTCCGCAAAGGTCAGCCTCCCCGAAGCCTCCCATTGTCCCTTAGGACCACCAAAAGAGAGAACGGGTTAGAGAGAACGCCTCCAACGGGATCCACAAGCAAACATCTCCGAAAAACACTTCATAGACAATGCAAATTACAAACAGACTTTACAAGCTCTGAACAGTGGCACAACAAAGGGTAAAATGGTCCATTACAGACCGAAAAGCTCTCGCACGTGTCTACATGACACAACCTTTATTTACAAGCCTAAAGAGGCCACCAACCCAACTAAAATGGGACTATTAAGCCTTCGGCCGCCCCTTTACATGTTGTACAAGGCATGAACATGCCAATAGACACGGACAGATATAAGCATTACATCAAACACCTTGTTTAAAAGTTTGTCCGTGACATTCTCCCCCACTTATCCCTTCGACGTCCTCGTCGAAGCCTTTGTGAACACTGCAACTCTTCGCCTTTGCTGAGTCTTCAATCTTCTGCTCCAGCTGCAATGCGCCTCCTGGTTCCCAGCTGCTCTCCGCTGCTGTTTCTGAGTAGTCGAACCTTTGATCCGCCATGCTGCTTCAACTCGCCAATGACTCTGACTCTGGTGTGGGGTTGGCTGAGTTGTGTTGATCCTCGTTGATTCCTGCGGATCCACCAAATGAAGGAAAAGACCATTCTTACTGCGCCAGTTTCTCAAAATTTCCACATGCTGCTTGAACTGGGTGGATGCTTGTTGGAGCTTTAACGAGCATCGCCTCGCAAACTTCTGAAGTTTTGGGTCCTTCCTCCACAAAATCTGCTCATTGACTCTTCTTTCAGTTAGTTGTCACATCCAAGTAGGTTCGCATCACTTCCGCTTTCGATTGGCATTTCGTTGGGAAATGAAGCGGACAATCTACTCTCAGTAGCACTGATCACCGTTGGTGAGGATTTGACAACTATTGTCTTCCATTATCTTCGAAGGGTCTTTGAACTTGTGCAGAGCTCCTCTGCTGGATAGATAAGAGAACTGGGGTACTCGGTTTCGCCCATTCTCTTAAGAGTTGAGAAGGCAAAGGTTACTTGACTTCGCCCGCCTCCTCGAGGTTGTACTTCATGCATCGAGCTGGTTACTGGCCTTCGCCTGCTCTTTGCTCACACTTCTGAAGCACTTGAAGTGTTTGCACTCCTTGCGTTGAGTTAGCTACTGTGATTCACCTTCTCAATGCCATTGAACTTCTGGAATGCAGGAAGTTTTCACCCCAACTTGGAGTAATTCTCTGATAGATGAGGTCGCCTCTGGGATTGTACCGTCTTCTCCATCAACCCTGCCGCCTACTCCACTGAGTAGCAAAGGTACAGCACCACGTACTGCCTGCTTCGTTCCTTGGTCGTGCACTCTTGCATGACCCGAAGTCCTTCACTTACGGCTATCTTGATGAGAAACTTGTTGACACCGGTCTTACGAAGTTTCTTGGCCTCTGCCCTTCAGCCTTGTCTCGGTACTTGGAGATTGCCTCTGCATGCTCCACCTCCTCGGCCCCTTTCACGACCAAGCGCTCTCCCTCCGTGAGAGCAAGGGATCAATGACTTTGACGGAAGTCCCGCCTCTGCGGTACCATGGCGCTGCCATGCCCATGGCCCTACTATCCGTCGCCTCGCATCTACATCCCTTTTCTTCACAATCAGTAGATATGCCTTCGTGACACTCCTCTGAGTCCACCTCCATTCTCACTGATTGCTTGATTTTGGGTAGCTAAGTCCCTCTGGACTTGTCGTCGCTTCCTCGCCCCTTTCGACCTCCTGCTTCAACACCTCTGTGTTCTCCAAGCAGTCTGTTTGGTCGATGGAAATACAGACTGCAACTCCCATGCATGGCCTCTGCCATCACATTGTAGGGTTTGCACCGATTTTGTTCTCCTTAGCTTCCTTGGTAACAACGTTCGCTTACTCGACCTTGTCCTCTGACTTGTCGGGCTCCCTTAAGCGAATATGAGCTCTGGAGCAGTCCAACTCTCCAGCTGCTTCGATCATACCTCTGCATGATCAAGTCCCTCTCATGGGACTCACTGGTACTTGCATTCGAACTTTTCCCTTGGTGGAACCCAGCCCCCATATGCTGATGACCAAGGTTTTCATCCGATGCAAAATTCGGTGCACGCCCGGAAGACCCGCCTCTGCGGTACCATGGCCTTCACTCCTTGAATCCATAGCCCTTCTTGCCGTCGTGTTGTTCACCAAAGCGGAGCTCCCAGTAGCTCCCGATCATACCTCCATATGATCTAGTCCCTCCCGGGACTCTGTCGTGTGTATCGCATTGCCACGAACTGTCCCACCACGATCCACTGCACCATGTCGCCTCCTGGTGACATCTCCATTGCATTCTGATCCTTGTGGAATAAACTCGAATTGTGAACCCTCCATGTGTGGCCTCTGCCAATACATCGCAGGGTCTCCTCCACCTTCGATTTTGTTCGCTCCTTTGGCAATCGACCTTCATCCACCCACTCTTGGGTCACACCTAGATGAAGCACCGCTCTAGGACAGTCCGTCGCCTAGTAGCTCCCGAAGTCCACCGACTTCACTGTAATTTGTGCACCATTGTCTGGATCCTGGGCCTCTGCCCCTACCAACACAATCTCCGCTGCGCACTGCTTCCTTCATGGCAACTTTGAATGGCAACATTGTGGCATATTCTTCAAGAGTACCCGCCTCTGCGTCCTCTTGCCCCGTGCTAAGGCTTTCTGAACCCAACTTCGCCTCCGCAAATTGAGTCGCCTTAGTTCCTCCATCAAATGCTCCTCCGAGATAAGGTGCATGTGCCTAGAAGCTCCCTTCGTCTTTGGCACCATGCAAGATGAGTCCGCTCCGTCAGAATGAAGGACCCATGGAACAACATGATCCTACTCTTGCCTCTGCAAGAGTTCATGTCTTTGACCTCTGTCTAAGGAAAGCACTGTGCTTCTGCTCCATGTTCCAACTTCTCTGCTGGCTCCCTTCATGCGGCTTGGGTACTTCACCAAGTTACGCCCAAGTTGCTCCGCTCCTCGTTTTCGCATTGAGTCGATGGTGGCCCTCGTGCCCACCATTCCACAGGTCAGCCCTCCCTTGAGTCCGATCTCCACATCGACTCCAAGTGTGCCTTCATTTAAGTTGCTTCAGGTCGCTCCCCCACTTGATCTCGCAATGCATCCACTAATGCATTCTCTCGAGCGAGATCATGCGACAACTCCTCGCCGCTTGCTCAGTCCATCGAGCTTCGTGGAGTTGTTGTTTGTGAGGTACTCCTCCTCAACATGTGAGGTCCGTCTCACATGATTCTCCCTCTGGAGAGCCGGGACTTATCCCTCCTGGATAACTATCCCGTTGGAGCAACATCTCTCTTCATTTCGGAGACCACCATCCCCTTGGACTACTCCGATCTGCTGAACAAACTGTGCATTGTTCTGCCTCCTGCAAACGCACTTGCTAGATTGCGACTCCACGTCAATACAGCCCCCACTGCACCCCTCAAGGCCTAGCAACATGCTGAACTCATTGCACACTTCAGCCTCCTACGGACGTATCCTTCGCTTGCCAAAGAGAAAGTTTCAATGCTCCATGGCGCCGAGTCTCGGTCGCCTTGGGATGGCCACGAACATTCCGTCGTCCGCATACAAGCCCATGCATGAGTACCAAATTCTTCGAGTTAGCAATTCCCCTCACCTCTGTGAGCTTTGCATAACTCTTTTGGTCGTTGCGCAACTCATTCCACCTTGCATGGTCTCATTCTTGCCAAGCGCCTCGCTTGCCTAGAGCACCATCAAGTATAGTTGTCAACGTTGAGCCGTAGCTCAAACTCAGCCATCCCAACCTTTGTGCGCTCCAAATTCTTCCAAGCTTGCCTGTTCTCGTGGTGCCTCTTGCGCGAAGGGTTGGCCATTCCTCTGAATGCCAATTTCAGATGCCCGCTCCTCTGAGCGACTCTTTTCCCTACATCTCCATGCCCGTTTTCCCTCAAACGGTCGCGCGTTGCTGACTGCCCTCAACGCAGCCCCGCTAGGTCCCCCACGTTTGCATGTCAAGTGTTTCTATGAGTGCTTGTCCCGCTCTGATACCATATGACACGGACTTAGCTGGATTTGCCTAAGTCGTGCGGCACCCTCGCGCGTCCGTCCGCAAAGGTCAGCCTCCCCGAAGCCTCCCATTGTCCCTTAGGACCACCAAAAGAGAGAACGGGTTAGAGAGAACGCCTCCAACGGGATCCACAAGCAAACATCTCCGAAAAACACTTCATAGACAATGCAAATTACAAACAGACTTTACAAGCTCTGAACAGTGGCACAACAAAGGGTAAAATGGTCCATTACAGACCGAAAAGCTCTCGCACGTGTCTACATGACACAACCTTTATTTACAAGCCTAAAGAGGCCACCAACCCAACTAAAATGGGACTATTAAGCCTTCGGCCGCCCCTTTACATGTTGTACAAGGCATGAACATGCCAATAGACATGGACAGATATAAGCATTACATCAAACACCTTGTTTAAAAGTTTGTCCGTGACAGCTCGGTATACTCGTACTGTACCGAACTGAACTCGATACTCTAGTAGGGTACAAAATTACGAATCTTGCTTTAAACAACTTTATTGCTTCCTTTTATTTGGATTTCTGCTGCTTTGTAAAACATTTGAGTTTGTTTTGAGGATTTAAGCTTCAATTGCTGCCCATATTACTTAGATTAGTGTGATTGTTATGTTTCATTCATAGCATTGAGTTGCAAAAGTATGTGTTCTGAGCTACATGTTAATGTACATGAAAACCGATAGCATATAACTTAACCATTTATCTCATTGTTATATGTCCAAATAAGATTATAAGATTAAGGAATCCAATTTAATATTTTATGATTGATCTGTGTTTTCCATGCTTTTTCTATGTAGTACATTCTCGATAGCGTGCTATATTTTTGTAGCATGCTGGCTTCATTTCAAAGTAGCAAATCAGAGCAAACTTAGTTCATTGGTTCATGCAGTCTGAATCTGTTTGTTCTGCTGGCCATAAGCTAATATTAGCTGAATGCCAAAACCCAAGAATCTTGAGATCATTACATAGCCTTTAAGGTATCCCTGTTTACCTTTCTGATGTGGAACAGAAGTTACACTTTTTCTATATCTCATCAGTTTGTAGATTCTGTGGGTTGCGTAGTTATGGCAAACCTTTTGGCGAGCCTTTTAGATTTATCCCATTGAACTATGTACTATGTGGCAGTTAGCTAGTCCTACGGTAGAAATATAGAACAATACACTACATGTGTGCATTTGGATTCTTTGGATATAATATTACTTGTTTTTCTTTATAGTTTATTGTAATTATCTATAGGTATTTAAGCCTTTGGCACTTTGTTTTTTTCTTTTGCTTGTGATTATTGGATCATCATTTATTTTTATTTTTTCTATTTACATATCTTTGGCATTAATCTTCTTTTGGTTTGCAGAACTTCTGTGGAAATGTCTGAACTACTGTTTGAGCTATTTCTTTCCTGATGCGCCAAAAGGCATGAGATACAAGTACGCATAGGCATAGCCCAAGGTTTTCTCTTTTGCTAAATGCAGAGATCACGCCCATGGGAGGTGTTGTAGATTGTGGACTTGGTGTAGACACCAAATCTTCCCCACGTCATGCAGCAATCGAGAAGGCACAGGCTGAACTTCAGTATGTTGATAATGACACAAATTTATGTTATGAGTGCAGTCTTTAGATGCCAAGACTTATTTAACTTTCTGTAATAACTACAGGAAAGAATTTGACTTACGTGAAGAGCGTAGAAGGGAATTGAAATTTCTTGAGAAAGTAACTCCACATCAGTATCTTAGTGCTTGTTGATCTGTCCTGCTGATTTTATCAATTTGATTTTTACCTTTCAACATTTTTTTTTATGTTGTCAACTTCTTCTGATTGTTGTAGGGGGGGAATCCATTGGATTTTAAATGTAGTCATGCAGCTTCAGGCAGTGTACAATCTACTTCTTATACAGATCAACTTGCTGAGCCATATGTTACCAGGTTTTGTTCATTGACCGATTGGAGTTAAAAAAAGATCTGTTTACTATTAAACATAAATTTCTAATATCTTTCATGCTTCTTTTTTTTGTGGTTTTGCTTGACAGTGAAGCAAAAGGTAGCTTCACATTGGCTTCTTCACCACATGGAGATTCCGTTGAAAGCAGTGGGAGACCTGGAGGTTCTATTGGTCGTGAACCTAATATTGGAGACAATTTATTGCTTTTGGATGGGAAAAACAACAAGCATGGGGAGAAAAATGCTAAACATAAAGGTAAAAGAGGTAGTGTTGTTCTTTCAGAACAATCTTCTCAAGTTGATGGTTCTCATAATGTGAAAGAAACAGAAGACTCTGTTATTTTCCGTGTTGGGGCTAAAAGTCAGGCATATGCCCGGCGTAATAGATCCAGAGTCAGTCGTGATTGTGCCACTTTAGGTTTAACTGATTCCAGTTCTCGTCATGGCAATAAAGCATCCTTTATGTCTTCCTACATGCCTTGTCCTAGGGTTACAAAAGGGTCTGTATCAGGACTGCCAGTAGAAGACCATGCTGTATCTTCCATTTCAAACTCAAAGGAAGCGAGCCCGGAAGGTATTATACCAAAGGCTTTAAATACAGATGGTCTAGTCGATATGCAGCTGAATTTGGTGCAAAATAATCACATCTGTGCTGACATGATGATAGATGGACTGCCTGAGGGTGGAAAAGAACTCAAGATTACTGAAAATGTTCAGGGAAATGACATCTGCGATCGACATTCATCTTTTGCTGAGAAAGCTTCTAATGGTACCTTACCACAATCCTGTGATATTATTGGAAAGGATGATGCTCTTTCAGTTTGTTTATCATCCAACCCTCTGGAGTTTAATGAGAGTAAGAAAGATCCGTGCGGTGCTGAAGTTATCAACAAATGTGGTATTCCAGAAAAAAGTACACATTGTTTCGATCATGATGATGATTTGAGTCATAAAACTTTTGTTGCTAATGCTACTACTGAAAACTTAAATGCAGATATCACAGAGGCAAATACTTGTGTAGATGGTACTTGTAACATTCATGAAAATACTGACGGTGATCAGTCTTTGATGTTGAGGACTGATGGTAGTTCAAATGGAGACATTAAAGACCAGAAAACAAATATAGGAATCTGGTCCATGCCAGATGACAGCACATTGAAAGAAAATAAGCCTGTTGATGCTGATGTCCCCATTACTGCTAATGATAGATCTAGGTCAGTTCAACCAGACGTCAACAATTCAGTTGTTCAGATTAATAATGAAGTATGTGACAGTAGAACTGAGATGCAGAGTGAAGTCACACCTATAACCAACTCTGAACTTGTGAAGCTGAATGATGAAATTATTTGTGAGGCAGAAAAGAAAATGAATAACTTTGTAGGTGATTCAAATTGTACAAGGAAAGCTGGTATAGGAGCAAGCTTTCTGGTTTCCTCAACTTGCGAGTCTTCAGAAGCCATCCTTGTGTCTAGGAGCTCTGCATCTACTACTGAGCTTGAGACTTCTGCATTAGATCACAAAAAGGCACATGAAGATGCTACATTAAAAGAAGCCAGATTAATAGAGGTTTGTTCAGATGTTTTAATGGAATATGTTCCAAATAATGAGAACATTTATCATGAAAGTTCCTATCAATTTTCTTTCTCAGGCAAGGCTTAGAAGGGCTGCGGAGCTGTCAATCTCTTATAAAAGTTCAGAGAAGCGACAAAAATGTCATTGGGATTTTGTGCTTGAGGAAATGGCATGGATGGCAAATGATTTCATGCAGGTCCAGTATGAACTCCCCATACAGGATTTGATTATGTTGTCTATTTTTATTTTGTAGATTCAAATTTGCAATGGGTGGTTCACATTTAGATTTTTTGACCTATGTTTTTTTGTTGAGTTTGTTTCTACATTTTTCACGTGTTTTGATTTAGTTGTTATTTTTTTTTGCCTATTTCCTCGTTCTTCTGTTTTATCCCTTAACTAATTGTATGTAAACAGGAGAGGTTGTGGAAGATTTCAGCTGCTGCCCAAGTTTCTCGATGGGCTTCTTGTGGTCAAGAAAAGTTTGAACAGGTAAACATATTGCGCAAGCAGAAAAATGTTGCTAGAAGTGTGGCCAAGGCTGTTATGCATTTCTGGAATGAAGCTGAGGTCATTCATGCTGGTGACATGGCACCTAATGCAGTGCATGACAAGTGTGAATCAGATAGGCTTAGGCTATCAAATGTCAATGGGACTGAGGTAGAGAGAAACCAGGTTAGAAATTGGCACTAGATATTCTTATGTTGGTAATATTATGGAAGTGGAATCTGAGTAGGGATGACATGGTTCATGCTTAATACTCTGAACATTATCTTGTTGCAGAAGCTAGCTTTTGACATCTTTCTACTTTCAGTTAAGTTGTACTTTACATGTTTACTTCGGAATATCTTTTGGGTTGTTTTTCTTGTATGTTTTTCTATTCTCAGATTGTTGGACTTCGTGAATTTTACTTGCATAACAGAATAGTTATATTTTCACAAAAAATAATCCACATATATTTATGTTGTGAAAATCTGATTGCATGTTTTATATTTCTTGCAATTTCTGATTCTGTTTTTTATTTATTTACTTGAAATTTGTCAAAATATAATTCTTCTCCTCTAGCTTATAGTCTATGCTTATTGAAGTGTCACAAGAGAGGAATTTTTAATTGTATTTTTACTATTCAACACCCATGGCTTGTCCTTCTTTTAATGGTGTCACTAGGATTTGCCTCCTTTTCTATCCCATTTGGATTTATATTATCATAAATCTTTATAATTATATAAACATTTTAGTGCTTTTAAATTGTGAATTTAGTTTATGAAAAGTTTGCCATAATATTTGATCCTTTTTACCCTTATGTGGATGTTCATTTCCAACACTTCACTCTTCAGGGATTCTAGCTTTTTTGTATTGGTAAAATATCTATGATCATAATTATTGCTTAGTAGATAATGACCATTTTAGCATCTTAGGATGAAAAGAAAGTTTTTTGTTGTTTCACCAGCTTTGATGCTTAATTTGTAGCAGGAGTGTCAGATTGCTTCAAAAAGCATTTTGAAGGACTCAAACTTCATAGGATCAAACATTGCAGGTTGGCTAATAAATGGCTCAAAAAAATAGCTATATTGGATATGGAAACTCATCATACCTGCCAGATTGAGTAGTTTTAAACCACTTATTTCTTGGTGCTTGGAGGTTAGCCTGCTTGGTTCCTTCATCAGATTTTACATAATTTCTGGTGAAATATGTTGTGCTTGTCCTAGAAGTTCTTATCTTCCTGTGCTGTTACATGATTCATTCGAAGTACAAATGAGGTTTTGTTTGGCTGAGCTACATGGCTTGGCAATCTTGGGTGTGGGTTAATCTACTTTATGAAATGTGTCTATTTTGGAGGGACGTAATGGCTGCAAGCAATTGAAGTCTTGGTTTCATTAAGTTGAGCTAAATTAAGCTTGGAACTATGTTGTTATTTTCTTGGGATTATCAGATGATTTAGTGCTAATCTTTTAATGTCTGCCTTGGAAATCTTATAAGGGTCCCATTTAGAACTACGGTACACCTAAACTGGCTGGGAGATTAAAGTGATCAGGAATTAAGTTTTGGAAGATGTGATTTTATGGATTAGAGAAGTAAAACTTTTATTATACAGTTTTCTCCATTTTAGCATCCTAGTTATGTTGATTAACTATGAATTTATCTTTGTTCTTGTCTGATACTTCTCACCCTTCTCAATTTGCCTTGCTCATGGCCTGACACCTCACCCTTCTCATTGTCATTCCCTAGTCATTCTTGGTTACTACTCTAAATCCTTTTTCTTTGCTGTTTATTGGTATAACAGCACACTGATTGCTATTTTCTTTTAAAAAAGGTTTGTAAGTGTCCTGTTCTTTTTCTGCAGCACCCTTATTATTGTCAATTATCTTTCTTGAACATCACTGTTCAATTAATCATAGCAGCTCTTTCTGCTAGAGATAATGGAGGTGGAGGAGGTGGTGATGCAGCATGGATGAAGAGGGTGAGAAAGAGAGCCGGGTTGAGAGAGTGAGAGAGAGAGAGAGAGAGAGAGAGAGAGAGAGAGAGAGGCAGAAAAAAAGAAAAAAAAAATGATGGTTGTCAATAATAAAAAATGGCGGCCGATGTTAGATGATAGACTGACCACCTGGTTCAAATTGAGACTCTCACCACCCAATAAGCCTGGTATGATGAAGTTTACTGGTAATACAGTTCATACAGGACCAAATTGGATGGAGCTGCTTGGTCTATATCTTGGTTGGCTATTACACCATGAAATAATGGTCTGTGCCAGCTGGTATGGGCACCATGTACCAGGTGCATATAGCCAAATCAGAGTTGTATTGGAATGTGAAGCATTTCATTGTAACCTATGATAGACATTGTAATGACATGATATGGGCACGCCGACATGACAAATCTTATATAAGTAGGTCACCACATGCATGGCCACGAGTGATACATGTATATTATTATATGTTACTGTAAATTTATACTTTGTATTATGTAGACAATCTATGATCAACATAAATAAAACTTATAAGAAGCATAGCAACCATTCATAGAAGTAGCAAATTTTCACAAAATTACTAGGTACACACATATAAACATTGAGGAAGTCAAAAGTCCAAATTACACACAAGTCAATGTTCGATACCTTGAAGTCTAATGTGGATGATTAAGTGTCTAATATGTATACAGTACATTATTACTAATATATGTAGACTGTACAAGTGTCCTATATGTTTGAACTACATGTTATGTAGTGCTGGTGTCCTTTGTCATGAATGTGGCAAACATTTTAAATGCTTGTGCTTCATAGATGCATGACTATAGACAATTAACATTTACATTGATTATTCCTGGATGATGTCTGATATGGTTTTTTTTTTTCTGAGTAGGGTCGAGTTTCTGTACTGGATTATGCAGTTAAATTCCTGAAACATAATAGCAGCACAGCAAGTTATGCCATCTTGGCTGAAGCACCAACTGCTCCCAAGAGACAAAATGATGCAACCATTTTAAAAATACCTTGGGAAGATCCACTTTCAGAAGTATGAACTAGATTCTTTCCTATCATGTAGAGAAAATATTTTGTATGACATTTTGCTGTATCTTGGAATTCTACTTATGGAAAGTCTTCTTACATCATGCAAGTATTGTATTTATTGTACTTCTTGATTGTGTCAGTATAACTTGTCCATATGTTCTGCCTTACTTTAGCATACAGCATGCAAGTTGTACTGACATTTGATTTTTTGGCTTTCATATGATACTGGTTGGTTTCTTCTGCAGGAAAGTCTTTTCTACACAATACCTCCTGGTGCAATGCAGGCATACAGAGAATCTATGGAGTCTCAGTGGTTGCACTGCAAAGTAAGCTCTTTTGTTTGTCTTTTATTGCCCTTTTCATTTATTTTACTGTCACAGTAAATGGTGTTATATATATATAATATTATCCAGCAAATGTAACTTATGAGGAGCATAATAAAACACTTGGTATACTGGAAATGATTTATCTTTGGAAAATATTTTTCGAACCTAAGAAAAATTTAAAGAATTTGCAATGATAAAAATGGGCATGGACGCATGTTACTGCTCTTAACCCAAGAAAACTTTTAGGATTGGGTGAAACAAATTTTAGTTAAAAGGTGGCCAGTGCATGAGGCTGCCTTCAATATGGGATTTGGCAAGGATCAAACATGGAGCCTTGACTTGCATGAAGACAGATTACATAACTCAAGCATTTGGTACCTAGTTGGTAATGTAGCAATCTTAACATGGAGCCGAGCATCACCCTAGATATGTTCATCTGACTGGTTATACAATAAACCTATCAACTTCTTTGTTGCCACCATCAGAGAACTAATAGTATCACAAATTAATAACTCAAATATATCATTTATTAGGTGATGAATAATTGATACATTACACTAATTATTGAATGTTTATTGAATAAGTTGGGGGTATCTCAGTGAACCATTCTTATTTGACTGTGTGTTGAGGGAAAAGCTTCTTTTTTCCTTTTTTTATTTGTTGCAGTTGTTATATTCATGAGGGACACTACCTAAAATTATCTCGACATTTCTATACTTTGCCATGGTCATTCTAATTCCAAGTAGGATTATGTGATAACTTGAACGTTTTAATGAGTAGTTTAACATTTTTAACTTGAGACTAATTTTGTTGGCTGATACATCTGAACCAAAGTAGGGGACTTATGACTTTTCAATTAGGCCACTATGGCCCTGAGTCTTTGTTCTAACTTTTTGTTAGTTTGTTTCATCATGTAAAATCTAAACAAGCTGTACAGTCCCTCGTTACCTCTCATCGAAGGCTACTACCTGTCAACACAAGACTTATTAAAGAAAACATACTCATTTGGAAACATATGAGGGCAAACACTTGCTGCCTCATATTTTTGCTTATGTTTTCATAGACGTTTGACACACAATCTCAGAGTTTCCAAATGGGTGATAAATTTTTTTCATTATGGATGACAGATATTTGCATTAGTTTGTTTATCATGTAAATCATCTTTAAGTGCGTATTCTTTAAATTCAATGTTAAAGTTTAATCCTCAGGTATTTATTTGATTGATTATGCCAGAAATTTGGTAACTCTTTGCATCAGGACGATTGTGAGACATCTAACAATTCTGTGGCAGGTAATCATCCTGATTGTCAAGTTCTCGTTTTGATTTTTATCATGCAGAGCTTCTCACAGTATATATGTTCTGAAGCAGGTGGAACTCAGGACAATATATATGATGAGGATGAAGGTGAAACAGGCACCTATCTCCTTCCTGGAACTTTTGAAGGTGGCTTGTCATCGAAACTTTCTCACAAAAAGCAAAAACACATGCGACAGAAATCTACTGTTGCAAGACTCAATGAAAGTGGTACCCATTTGTCTCATGAACCTCGCTTGGAAATCAAATCAGGAAATCAACCTTTTATATTGAATGGTAAAAGAACTTCAAATACTTTTAGTGTTGGTTCAATTCCGACAAAACGTGTAAAGAGAGCTACTCGACAACGGGTTGTCAGTCCTTATCCTTGTGGAGTTAATGGGCCCCTGCAAGTGACTACTAAAACAGATGTATCAAGTGAAGACACAAGTTCTTTCCAAGATGACCAGGATTCATTGCATGGTGGATATATGCACAGGAAAAACTTAGGGGTTGGGTCTACAATGGACTTTGAGAAGCAATTGCAATATGATGGTAATGAAATATCCTCAACATCTAAAAAGAAGAAGAAGAAGCCTAATAATTTTGGCTACAAGAATTCACTAAACCTGACTGATCCTGATCTTTTAGTTGTTCCTGGAAAGGTAAAGACTTTTGTGCTTGAGCATCTTTTTTGCAATTTTTTTTTGGGTAAAGTGATACTATGTAATGTATCAGGCTTCAATCCAGGGGTGCTCGTACGACCAAAGGTTGCATGTTGATCCTGTGATTCAGCATGAACAGGTAATTTGTGTTTGCAATATGCCATTAATTAGTTCACAAGGTTTTGTGATGCCACATCTTAAGGGAGGGAGCATCGCATGTAGGTCTTGAGTTCCTCCAAGAGTGTTTCTTCTACTTGGTTTTTCTGGGTGTTTAATGTCTTGTGTAGCTGTCATTTCTGATATTTTATTCTCTGTTTTCGATCTGATTTTTCTTTCTATTGCTGTGTGGTTTATTTTGCTAGAATAAGTACCGTATGTCAAGGCCTGTGCGTGATTATTATTTTTACTCTATTTTATATGCTTCCCTGTGGGTTTCAGAAGGAACATGTTAAGAAGAGAATGGAGTCACAAAATTTTGACTCAAATGGAGGCACTGGTAATTTCTTTGAGTTTGACTATTGTTATATATATAAGATCATTTAAATACTTCACATTATTTGACAAATGATTTTCATTATTTTACATTGAGATTTCCTAAAAAGGGATCTTTGTTACATGGTTACAGTTGTTTACGGTCAACATGCTGCCAAGAAGCCAAAACTTCTGAAGCAACCGCTGGAGGCTTCGCTTGAGGCACTTACCCCTGTGGCCGGTTCATTGCCTTCACCGGTTGATTCCCAGATGAGTAATATGTCCAATTCAAATAAGCTCGTCAAACTTATTGCTAATCGGGATCGTGTAAGAAAAAGTAAAGCATTGAAGGTATAGTTTTTTTTTCTTTTTTTTATAGTTTTGTTTTTCATTTTGATTTTTTGGTGGCAGCATCATTTGTATCAGAGTATAGTTAGGTCTTTCAGGATTCACTGAGGTTCTTAAATCTTATGCTTTCATCTTGGAGTTCAATGCCTACTTGTCTATGTGTTTATGACGTGTACTTGGGTAAAGTTAGTTCCAGTGTGTATCTTCTATTTAGATGTCCAGTATTCATAGTGGAGAAAATAAAAAGGAAAAAAACTTTTTTTTATTCGCATCATTATGAAAATATGACATGAAATGAGTTGGTTGTCCATACTTAGCTTGATGATTGTATTAATTTTGATTCCTGAAAGTCTTCTTCCATGTGGCAGATGGCTGCTGGACAGTCTGGATCTGGAAGTCTATGGTCAAATTTTGAGGACCAGGTTGCTTTGATGTTGTCATTTGCATTGTTATCTTTGTCATCTAAAATGTATTTTGATTATTGTGTCATGCTTATACCAGGCACTTGTTGTCCTTGTTCATGATATGGGTCCAAACTGGGAGCTAGTTAGTGATGCAATCAACAGCACCCTCCAGTTCAAGGTGAATCCGTGTTTTTTAATCCATGCTCGAGATGCCAGTTTTGCATGAATCCTATATCGTGCTGCTATAATAATGTTTTTGCATGGTTGGTTTCTTTTATTGATTTTCAGGTCTTCCTGATCAGAATCATGATGTTATTTTTTTTTCATTTTACCTTTTAAATTTCAGTTCTCTGTTTGGTTTATTTACATTATCACTTGTGTACAAACTTTTCCCCTTTTTTATCTTCATTCAAAGAATTTCATGAAAAAGTTTGTCGTTTGTCACTATTGTTTCTTTCTTAAACAGTTGTCTTCCAAGACCAATAGTGTTTCCTGGTTCATTCTTTTTCTTTTATTCAGTTCATTTTACCACTAGAAAATTCTACTTTTTTCACAAATCCTTTCTACCTTATTTCATGGATTCATGATAATAATGCATCTGTATGTCAGTGTATCTTCCGTAAGCCTAAAGAATGCAAAGAGCGGCACAAATTTTTGATGGACAAAAGTGCCGGAGATGGGGCTGACAGCACGGAAGATTCTGGTTCATCCCAACCTTATCCATCCACTCTACCTGGCATTCCAAAGGCAAGAACTCGTGCTACTGCTTCTGAGATATGCACTTTGTTTTTTCCTTTTTTCTTATTGATTGGTTGTTGAAGGCATGAACTTCTACTTATGCTGTAGATTGGTCCTTGTCAAACTTATCTAACATTATTTGTCTTGTAATGCACATCAGGGAAGTGCACGACAATTGTTTCAGCGCCTTCAGGGACCAATGGAAGAGGATATTCTGAAGGCACATTTTGAGAAGATTATCTTGCTTGGACAGAAACTGTCTTCCTATAGCCGTCAGGTCCTTTTTCTGGTTAATCTTGTATTAGTGCCTAGTTTGTGTACTTTTTTTATATTCATGATAACATCATATCTCGTTTGTCTAGTTTCAATTTGCTTATATGCGCTAAACGGCTAAATATGGTTTTTTATTCTTTAATTTGCTGCAACTCGGAAACGTTATGCAGACTGGACAATTTGCTAATAACTAGAACCTAAAATTGCATTGTTTGATCGAACCCATTAGCTGGTTTCTTTAATTTGTGGTTTTTGGTAGCTTCCAGTTTTCGGGTGCAGAGAATTGGTTAGCAATCACTGTGTGAAATATGCTACCATATTTTTAATTCTATACAAACCTATTTGCAACTTGGTTTTTTAAAGCATGCTATGATTCACCCTCATTTTGTGAAATTTTGTATTTTGTGAAGAATGATAATCAGGAACAGAAGCCAACGACACCAGCTCATAGTTCTCATGTGGTTGCTCTTTCACATGTATGCCCAAACAACTTGAATGGAGGAATATTAACGTAAGCTAATTTGGCCATTCTTGCTATCTGTCACTAATTTATTTTTTACCTTTGTTCACCTGTTTGCCTTTGCAGGCTTAATCATTTCATACATCTTTTATTGTTGTATGTACAGGCCACTTGATTTTTGCGAATCAATCTCTTCAAGCCCAGATGCTTTTCCTCTTGGGTATCAGGGGCCTCATGCTGGTAGCTTAGGAGTCGGGAACCATCAAGGTCCTGTGCCTCCGAGTCTTCCTACATCAGGTGTGAGTACCATGTTACAGGGATCTCCTGGGATGGGCCTAACTAGCAGCTTGCCACCATCTTCTGCACCATTGAATTCCTCTTATAGGTATTCAGATCTAGAATCTCCATCTTGCTTCTATCATATCAAATATTAAAAATAGGTTTTTTAGTGATTATATCCCAATTCTTCTCATCTCACATGATTTCTGAGATGTACTTCTAGTGCTTATAGAATAAAAAATTGTTGCCACAGAGATTCCCAGAGGTATGGTGTTCCAAGACCATCTAGCTCACCTGTTGATGATCCACAAAGAATGCAACAGTATAGCCAAATGCTTTCTGGAAGAAATCCTCAACAATCTAGTATGTCCTTATCTGGGTCTCTACCAGTTGGAGTTGATCGTAGTGTCCGAATGTTGCCTGGTGCTGGTGGCATGGGAATGATGCCTGGGGTGAATCGAGGAATTCCCTTGCCAAGGCCATCATTTCAAGGAATAAGTTCCCCAGGCATGCTGAACATGGTTTCCACTGGAAGCATGCTTTCAAGTGGCGGTCAGGGGGTGCAAAACTCTGTCAATGTTCATCCAAGTGCTATATGTAGCCCAGGAAACTCAATGATGCGCCCACGGGATCCTTTGCAAATGTTGCGGGTGAGCTTTGTGACTACTTGCATCAGTTTGCTCTTACATAATTTTGGAGTGGTTTTTTGTGTTTCTGCATATTATAAATATCTTAATAAATTATTTATTGGAATTCAACTTTTTTCCCAACAAGAACTGAGATTTTGAAGATATAAATAGTGCTTTGGATTGTCAACTTTAAGCTTCTATCTCATATTGATCATCAGTGTTCAATTCATATTTTCTTACATGACAACATCAATTAAAGAAAGCTTGCTTTCTCTAGGATTAACATAAATAAAAAAAGAAGTTATTGATAATAAGCACTCTTAGCCAACCTGTGGATTTGAGGAGCAGTTTTCAGTCCAAACATTTGAATATTAATCCTCTACTATTTTTTTGTTCCAATTAATTCCAACCAGTTATCATAATTGTTACTAATATGCAGTTTTGGTTTCTAATTTTTCTTCAATCATGCAGAATATTCAAGTGTTGTCATTATTATTCTTTGTAATTACTTGTATATATTTATATTCTCTTCATCAGTAAATAAAGTTAATAGAATTCTCTCAACAGATTGAGAATATCCCATATTTCTTTAGGGCCTTACCTAATTTTCATTCAGAGGTGTCCTAGGTTGCATATATGTTGAGAATATCCCATATATTCTCTTCATCAGTAAATAAAGTTAATAGAATTCTCTCAACAGATTGAGAATATCCCATATTTCTTTAGGGCCTTACCTAATTTTCATTCAGAGGTGTCCTAGGTTGCATATATGTTGACAATAGAGGTGGTAAATTTTGCAGAGTCCAAGGTCTAGAAACCGGGAATATTGGTTAGTATGGGCCAGTATTTACTGGTCAAACTACTCAGTGCCATTTGATACTGGGCTTATTGCCTGATATGATAACCATACTGATTGTGCTGCTCGGACTATAGGGTTGGATTCACTTCTCTATGGTCTAGGTGGCACCGACAGTCAAAATTGTAAACCTTGGTAGAGACATTTTAAGACTGTGGCATCACTTGTTTTGAGGAGATACTATATGTATTGTACATTTCAATGCTTTTCCAGGTTTCATTCCACAAAGGCATAAAGTAGAAGTTTGACTCTTGATATGTATTTGTCTCCAAGTCCTCCTATCCTTGTGTTTATCCTCATGGGCACCTAAAATAGTGTGAGAGAGCTAAAGAATTTTATAATTCAAAGAAGCTTGACAAAAGAATTTTCATGCTTCTCTTGCACATAGAATACTCGAGTTCACTTTCATTCCTGTGCTGCAAGGCCACTCAGCTGGTGGGGATACTAATGAAAGCCCTAGCCTTCCTTTGCTGTGAGAGAAAGTGTGAGAGTACTTCAAAATCTATGAATAATCGCCGAACAACCATGCACCATCACCACTGGTGCTATCGGTGCTGTCAGGTGGTATTGCTGCCTGGGCATTTTCTAGGTGCCACTAATGCCTGGCCTAGTGCGTACCATTGCCTGATGGGTACCACCTAGGATAGGCCTAGCCCAGTTCGGGCTTTTTGAGACTGTTGTCCATGTTTCACACTTCTTGAAGTCTTTTCTATGAGTTGAATCTCTTCGGAGATCATTTTGACTCCGTAATCTGCAACTTTTTTAAAACAATTTATCTTGCCAACTCATTAGTTGAGTTATTGATCATCAAAATATAGGAGTAAACATGTCATATGCTATGTCTTGTCATGTGTCTTCCACAGTTGTTCCATGTATAGATACCTAGATTTTATCTTCTATAACTTATTCCCCATGCAACCTAGGTCTTATGTTCTATCACTTATTCACCGTCGAACCTAGGTCTAAAGTGTATTTTTATTTGGGTCGACTAAGTACCCTTGCTCATGCCAAGATATTAGGTTCAATTTCCATGTCAAATTCCTTTTATTAGAACTAAATCTTAAGGATCACCTCTTACTCTCTTCGTGTCACAACATTACTACTTATTATCTACCTTGATTATTACATTGGCAAGTGGAGAGTCATTTGTTGATCTCATTTTATGGGTTTGAAAGTCCATAGTTAATCCACGTACCCTTAAACCCATTAATCTTTCTTGATTGTCCTGGATCTAAATTTTCCAATATAGTTACTATGTTTGAATCAATTTAAAGGTCATATCCTAAGATCTGTTCATTATTCTGTTTGAGAATGAGTACTTAGCATAAATTTAAACATGTTAATCCTTAAGTCACCCTTTCTTGTCATGTACAGAAAATATCAAGTTCAAAAGCCTGAATCAACTCATATGCAGTTAAATAGGCTAATTGATGTTCTTTATGTTTTTAAGATCTCCAAGCAACTTTTCTTACATTGGCCCATATCTCACTGGACCATTTTTTATATAGTTATTATGAATTAAAACCAAAGAACACTGTTTCGGGTACCAATTTTGGGTGCTAGGGGTCTATTCATCGCCAGATCAGTACGTACTAGTGACTCAGAACAAAAACGGAGAGTGGAGTAAAAGGAGAAAGAGGAAGGAGGAGGAGGAGGTGGTGGAGGAAGGAGGAAGAGGAGGAGAAGAGGTGCGTTTCCCAAAAGGTGATATGCTACAGAGGATCTCGGGATGGGTCTTGTGCGAGTATGAGGAGATGCAATTAGTGTAGAAGATGCAAGTCTTTTTATATGGCTGAATCGGACTGCCCTAAATGGGGGCCATCCATATACCAGTTCAATCTCAGACTGGCAAATACTACTACTCGTTTTGTACTAGTCTGGGCGAAATGGCATTCTTTGATTAAAACTATTTAAATCAGGTTCACATGGTGTAGGTCAAATTCACTACTACAGATGATTGTATCTTTAGATTCATTGATTAGATTTGATGTTGGATATAAGTCCTTACTCACTAGCCTCTTCCCAAGGATCGAGGTACTAGTACAAATTGTGAAATGTGCTAGCTATACCGCATTCCACTACTCGTACCTATGTCAAGCATGTACTTGATATTGTGGTCACAACCTTAGCTCAAAAAATGACATCAAGATAGTCTTAGAATGCATTATATCATCGTATGAACTCTCCACATCTTCATGAAGGTTAGAGTTCCTTGTGTGCCGCTATTTTTGAGATTGTAAAATGGTATACTTCAGAGTGATAAATGGCGTTTTGCCTGAACTAGTACGAAATAGGCGCTATGTATCGATCTGGGCATTAACTGGTACATGGACCGCCTTCAACTCGGTCCACCCATACAAAAGAGAAAAAATTTCCCAACGCTAATCACTTCTCATTTCTCGAGCACGCAGCCTTCGCTTCTCATGTAGCCGCGACCTCCGTTTCTTACTGTGACTGACCTCGCTTCTCACGCAGGCTATGACCTCACCACACACGACGACCTCCGCTTGCAGCGATCTCGCTGCACATCGCCACTACGCATGGTCTTTGCCTTAATTGCTTCTCAGGTATGCCTCTTTTCTTTCCTCGTCCTCGATTATCTCTTCTTCCTTGCTCCTTCCTACCTTCTCCATCGCCCCTTCCTCTTCTTCCTTTTCTTCCTCTAAAACAATGGTACATATTGGTGTATCGACACATGGTACACCAATATTGATCGGTATGTATCAGTCTGACTAGATCACCAAAACGAGTTCGATGCTTGAAAAAACGATCCTTGGTTCAGAGTATTAGATCTTTATTTGTAGTTTTCATTAAAGCCTTTTTAGGTCTTTCTCCACCTGTCACATTCCACCAGTAGTAATCATTTTACTTCTAACTATTGCGTTTGTTGGTCTCCTTTGTACATGTTCATACAATCTTAGACGATTCTCCTCATTTTACCCTCTGTTGAATCGATACTTAATTGTTCATAAATAAAAATATTTTTTTAATCTTTCCTTGTAACTTCACATATCTGCCTCAACATTTTCATCTCAACGACACAAACTTTTTGTATGTTGTGTTTTAACTACCCATCATAGATCCATAAAGCACTACTATTCTAAAGATTGTCTTATAAAACTTTCTTTTATAAGACAACTTTTAGAGGACTTTAACATTGTGGGTAAGTGGCTTGGTGTCGCGGAGTATGTGTGAAGGTGTCTGCTAGTTTAGCTAGTAAAAACTTTGGAAGTTTATTGCAAGGTCTTGAGCTCAAATTCTACCTACGCCACTTACTCGTTACAATTTTTTTTTTTAACGTTAAAGGTGATGACCACACAAGACTCTTGACATCTTTGGCTATTTTAAATTTTAAATTATTATTTTTTAATCTATGAATTATATCTTTATCAATCGCTCCACTTCGTTGAATAGTTGATCTAAGATATCTAAAACTTTTATTTAATGAAACTTCTTGTCTATCCAATTTAGCTATATCCTTTCGTTTATTCCTAATATTACTAAAATTGCATCTCATGTATTCAGTTCTAGTTCTACGTAATCTAAAATCTTTAGTTTATGAGAATTACATCCATAACTCAAGCTTAGTATTAGATCGATTGAGACAATATCATTGATAAATACATTACTCTTACTAGAGTGTATTCGGTAAATGAATGGAATATTTATTATCAATGTGAAAAACGTAAGGGATCCTTGATGTAGTCTAATAGGAACTCACTAGACAAACTCTATGTAGTTCTAACACTAGTAGTTATATTATCATACATATCCATTATAAATTAATATAATTAGTCAATAAATCATTCTTTTCAAAAATATATCATGATAAATCTTTAGGAACTCTATTATAGGCTTTTTATAAATCAATAAAAGTCATATAAAAATCGTATGCAAATCTTTCTTTTTATCTCCATACTTTTCATTTAATAAATAAATAACTTCTTTTATTGATCTTCCAGGCATAAAATCAAATTAATTTTAGGTAAGTAAGTTTTAGAAAAAAATCTATGATTATTAAATCTACAACTATTGTCTATCGCTAAAGCTATCATTTGTAGAATATTCATTAAATAATTTATAAAACTAATTTCTCCATCTTTCTTCAATTTCATTATCATTAATAAGTATTCTTTGATTATCATCTTTAATGCATCTAATATTAACTAAATCCTTACACTTTATTTTTCTAGTTTTAACAATTCAATATGTATTTTTTTTTCCATCCTTAGTTATAAAAATTATCATGTTTTATATCTTGCCATACTAACAACTCTTTTATCCTCTTTTTTAGATTATATCTTTTATTTTTTCTCATTTTTTATAATTTTGTCAATATTTAAAGGATGATCTTTTAGTATTAATAATTGTTTTTTGAACTTCGTTACACCACCAACTCTCTCATAAAGCTATACCTCTACCTTTAGTTTTACCAAAAACCTCTTTTGTTAAGCTCATATTTATATTGGATATTCTAAAGAATATTAATATTATCCCATCTAAGTTTCAAGTTACATATATTTCCATCCTATTTTTAAAAATTTTATAATATTATCTTTAAAATTCCATCATCTAGTCTAAATTTTTCTAATATCTTTTTTCTTTCATGTTCTACAACAAAAATCTAATACCATCAACGTACATTAATTCCTCAAGCTTACACTGGGTATAACTTTATAATTCTTACATATAACTTTATCTAACTTTCTAGCAGTGATTTAAAAAGCGCTAGGCGCCAAAAGGTGCCAAGGTCCAAAAACGCCCGAGGCGCTAAGTGCTCGCTCAGGCGCTCGCCCGAGCAACGCGAGGCGCTAAAATATAAAAAATATATAATATAATTAATAAATATAATTATTTAAAATATTAACAGTATTGAAAATTAATAATTTCAAATAAACCTAACAATATTAACAGTATACTGTATACTGTTAACAGAATGAGAAGAAGGAAGTGTAAGGGGGTGCTGACTGAGAAAAGAGGAAGCGGCAGCGGAGTGTAAGGAGGCAGCAGCAACGGGAGTATAAGGAGGCAGAGGCAGCGAGAGCGGCGAGCAGCGATAGCGGCGGCGGGAGTAGGAGCGAGAGTGGGAGCGGGAGCAGGAGCGGGAGTGGCAGCGACGAGCAACGGGATCGGGATCGGGAGCGGCAGTGGCAACGAGGGTTAGGGTTGGGTTGTCGCTGATATCGGTTTTAGTTGGTTCGATTGAACCAACTAACCACCGGAGACCGAACTAGGATCGAACCAGACCTAAAATCCTAGTTCGGTCGCCTGGTTTAACCCAGGCGCTCGCCCGAAGCGCCCAGCGCGTGGGCTCGGGTGAGCGCCCAGGCGGCGCCTCTTTGAAGCGCGCCGCCTAGAAGTTTAGCGAGGTGCTCGGGCCTTGCCTCGCCTTGCCCGAGCGCCTAGGCGAGCGCCCGAGCGCCTTTTTAAATTGCTGCTTTCTAGTGCGAAGAAAAGTCTATTTGACTGCTGTTGTGACCACTCTTATTAGCAATTAAAAGCTTATCTCTCTTTTTGATGTGAGTATTTATAATCTTGAGATCATATGAAGTGACAAAATTTAAAATCACACCATCCTTTATTTCTCTCTTTATAACCAAAGCTCCCATGTATCTCTTTAAATTCATCATATATTTTTCAACATGACTATTCAAATGTCCTCCAATTATAAGTTTTTCATACATAGCTATTCGTTGAATTATATCATTGAAGTTTTCCTAAAATTCCTTTTCGATACTTGAGGGCATAAACACTTGTTCAAAACCTCTTCTCCTAAGACAAATTTTAGAATTATAATTTTATCTTCAAATCTTTTTACATCTACAATATTGTTTTTAAGATCATTACAAATAATGATTTCTACATCATTTCTTTCTTTTAACTTTTTCAGTATACCAAATTTTAAATATAGTACTATCAATTTCTCTAGACTTCTCTCCTACCCACTTAGCCACTTTACTAATAACACGGGGTGAAGCTGAGCTATGGCAAGACTTGTTTCATAAATTTGTTGGAATAGTGTTTGATTGGATCATCATGGATGGTGTCACCTCTTGTAGGTCTTTATGTGGATTGACACATCCCACAATCAAACTTTCTCAGGTTAGTCCCACGTTAAAATCCAAGATTATGGTTTCCTGTGGTGAATTGGTGAGGGTACTGATTTGAGTGAGATTGTGATGCCCAAACATCCTATAACTGAGAACAATGAGGTTATAGATGTACATTTGGGCATAAAGAACCTATGGCTACTAAGTTCTGAATTTGCATCATATGGCAATAAGGTTTGTTTCATGCAAATTATTAGTCTAAGGGGCGACTTAGATGTTGCATATTACTTTGATTTGTGGTTTAAAATTTTGCCTGGACTGGTACATGACAAGCAGTCTTTATAGGACCAAAGACTCTTTGACTAGCCTGGTTCAGTATCTAGGCTACTGCTAGGTAACTTGCATTAATTGGGTTATAATCCAGTTCAGGCCCGGTAAGGACTGCAGTAATTGCACCTGAGATGTCAGAACTGGACTTAATTTTTTGTTTGTTTTGATAGTTGTCATTGTCTTTTTATGTTCTCTCTCTCTCTCTCTCTCTCTCTCTCACACACACACACACACACACACACACCCAGTTTCTTGGTGCCACATGTTGCTTGTCGCTGCCCTCGCCACCTGCCTCTCAGCTTGGTACATCTTCTCCTCTCCTGTTCCTCCGCTTCTTCCTCCCCTTATCTCCTCTTAGTCCGGTTCTCCACGTCTCTTTTGCCTTCTCTCCTCTTCCTCCCTCCTTGGGGTGCTGATGATGATATACTGTGTTGCCATGCCAATGCTACCAGTCTGCCTAGGGACTGGTACGAGTCTGGTAATCAAAATTTTTAAGACAAGCTTTTACTTAATCAATGTGAAAAGTATCATCATTGGACCAAATTCATCCCATACCTTTTAGCTTGAAACCTTGATCTAATTTGGAATAATGTATAACAATTATAAATAGGCAAAAAATGTACAATCATCATGTTAATCCTCAAGATAATAGTGATGAAATTGAACATTTCAAAAGGCGGTGATAAGACAACTTGTGGTTAAAACTTTAACATGCTTGATATTACAGAATATCATTTTCATCGTGGTGACTTCTGACAACTGAATTCTATTTTTTTGTGTAGCCTGGTCAAATTGCAGAGGAACATAGGCAGATGATGATGCCAGAACTTCAGCTGCAAGTCTCACAAGCGAATGGGCAGTCTATTTCTCCTTTCAGTGGAATGAGTGCCTCCTTTTCTAATGTGACGCTTCCTGCATCTGTTCCAACATTTTCGATTCAACAACACCAACAGTCTCATCAAATGGTGCAACAACAACATATGCTTGGAAACCCTCACCATCACATGCAAAGCACAAGCCACTCCAGTCCACAGCAGCAGGCATATGCCATGCGAGTTGCTAAAGAGAGACAACTGCAACATAGGATAACACCTCAATCCCAGCATATCAATGGACCAAATGCAGTGACACCAGTTCAAAATAATTCACAGATGCAACCGCAATCCCAGTCATGTTCTCCTGTGACTCCAGTATCTTCTTCACAAGGTCAACATAAGCAGCAAAATTTGTTGAGGAACCCACCATCTGGAATTTCAAATCAGATTATGAAGCAAAGACAACGGCAGGTTCAACAACATCAGCCAAGGCAACAACAGCAGCAAAGACAACATACACAGCAGCAGGCCAAACTTATGAAAGATTTGGGCAGAGGGAACATGTTAAATCATCATAACATATCAGCAGATGCCTCCCAAATTAGTGGCTTTTCAACAGCTTCTAAGAACAGAGTTTCTGATAAACATCTGATGCATCAGGGCCAAGGTGTTTTTCCTGGTAGCCCATGTCTGAACCCAAGTTGGCATCAATCTGGAAGCCAAACAAATATCTACACTCATCCACTGCCACAATCAACAAAGCAATCGTCGCCAATGTCTGATACCTGCAATCAAGGCTCAGCTCCGAGTTCTCCCAGCCATAACATCTTAGCTTCTCAGCAAGCCTCAATTCCATCTTCGATGCCTTTGCCTAAACAACATCAGCAACCACAGCAGCATTATCTGAATCAGTCTCATCAAAGCATTCAAAGAACAGCGCTGCAGCAAAGCCGGCAGATAAATCCCAGTGGTAGGATGCAATCATCAACTGATCAGAGCCAAATCAATCAGATAGTTCCGAGTGCATCAATTCCTCAGTGTACTGATTCAGGCACTTCTGCTTCTGCGGTTTCATCTTCCACCCTGTGGAATCCAGAGCCATTATATGATAAGAATGCACCAACAACGATAGCTAATGTGGCTAGCTCACCACAGGAAAATTTAGTGGGAAGTGAAGCTTTAGTGCCCTCCTCTGGCCAGGGCCTGGTACCACCACAGCAATTGTCAGCTGGCGTGTCTGAGCATGGGCATAAAAGCGGGGGACAGTGGCAGCATCAGCAGCAACAGCAGCCTCATCATCAGCAGGAGCAGCAACATTCTCAGCATCAGAACCAACAAATGGTTCAAAGTGATTTGTATGCATGACCTTCAAGCAGGGGACCAGGGTAATTCAAGAATAGTACTTGGACCAGCCATTTCCAAAGCAGTTCCCAACTTCTTTGTAACACTAGTGTACAGGTAAATATGGATACCACGATACATTGTCACGTTATTTCATTAGCTATCTTGATGTTTGAAATCAAAGCATATAGGAAGTCCATACTTATTACAATCAATTCAATCCGCTCAAAATTTGTGTTGGAACCAGATATCAGATGATGGGAATGCTAGGTTAGCAAAATACATTAAATTCATTGGACACTTTAATATATTTCATCAACTAATAGGAGTAAGGAACTCAAATGATCAGAAAACATAATACATGTGGAAAGGTCTTTTGGCTTCTCCAGGCTTTTGGTTTAATTTTAGAACAAGACATACTTTTGGTTGCATATTATAGTTCTGTGAGAACTCATGACAGCTATAATAACATTTATTATAGATGCTTTTGTTAGAGATTCTGCTCATGGAAGTCTCCCCATTGATTTTTTTTCCTTTATCCTCCTGTGGTATACAACCAGATGTAGTAAGAATCTTGCTTGTTCATGCATTTCATGCGTCTACCTGCTAGTGTTTTTGGTCACTCTTGTTGGTCATTCAGAAATCAATTCATTGTTGTTGGTCATTCACATTCTTGAAAGCACTTGGGGTAGGCAACTGTCAAGAACGGTCATCGCGCACTCGCAACAACTTCGTTCAACGAATTGTTCGTCGCTTTTGCATGCTTGAACAGAGACATGGCAGCTTGTTTTGCCTTGGTTTTGTGTGTTTTTACTTGTAAAAATACATGTTCGAACAGGTTGCAGTGCACAGTGCGATCGCTCACCGCGCCGGGCCAAAAAGCCCCAAAATGGCTCTATTTTCACGTGCTGCAGGCTGTTTTTTGCAGCCTACTGCAGCGCGCGAAATGTCAGTCATCTCAGCTCCTTGGAACCCCCTGGGTGGCACAGGGCTGGATGGGGCTTCGGTATATTGTCGGGCGTTGAACAATCTTCACAAGTTCGCACGTTTTCTTGACGGGAACTTGCCTTCGCGCCCGGCACCCGATGAGCAGCTGTTTGTGGACTTGCAGCTGTTCATTCAACCTTCTAAAGTCCTTGTTTTCCTTCTTTCTCTGTTTTCTCTCATGCACGCAAGGTGCTCGTTGAATTGTTTGTAAAACTTCCCTCTTCGCGAGACGTCGGGACTTGTCCGTTGCTCGTTCTTCGAACTAATCAACTTTCTCTTTTACAGGTCCTTCAGGACCTGAGTGAGGTTGCAAATTGGTTGAGCTTTGCAGACGCATATCGCAAGGGCGTGTCGAGACTTAGGCAATTGCAGCTAAGTTTGAGAAGTTGGCGCAAGGGTGCTTCGTGAGTTAGGCAACGCAAACTAAGTTCGCGTCTTGGCCGCAAGGGTGCCTCACGACTTAGGCAATTCCAGCTAAGTCCGTGACATTGTGGTATCAGAGCGGACAAGCAATTCGAGCAAGCAGCGAAGGAACTTCGCAAGCTCGTCATGGCAAAGCATCGTGTTGAATCAAGCAAGGTGGGGCAAGCCGGACCTTTGCACCAAGCAGTCGCAGGTGGGCTGCAAGTGCAAACTCGCTCTCATGTCGCTGGAGTCGCTTTGGAGGATCGTGGCAGCGAACATGATGAGCGAGAAATTGGCTACTCTCTGCAAGCGGAGGAGGCACAATTTGGAGCGCCAACCGGGAAGAAGAGCTATAAGGAGAGACTCACAACGGCGATAACCCGTTTGGATGTTCTTGAAGTGAGCTTAGAGGAACTCTACCAAGGCCAGCGAAGGCTTCTTGGGGTAGAGAGCTCGCAAGAAGAAGCTGAATCTCGAATTGACAAGATCGAGGCCCTAGTCGATCGACTGTCGGACGACACCAAAGACTCCGTGCAACATCTGCAGGAAGTTGTGGCAGAACTCACTTCTAGGGTGACCATACTCACAAGGGCACTGAATGCGGAAGGAAGCAACACCCGCGTTGCGTCGCCACAGAACTTGAGGGCAACCGAGCCGCATTGTTATGGAGGTGCTCGAGATGTTAAAAAGCTCAAGAATTTCCTGTTCGACACGGAACAATACTTTCGAGCTACGAGGTCTGATTCTGAAGAAACCAAAGTTTTGATAGCAACTATGTATTTGAATGAGGATGCAAAACTTTGGTGGCGAACCGGTTGAGAGGAGATCCAACAAGGTTGGTGTTAGGTGGACACATGGGAGGACTTAAAGCGAGAGTTAAGAACTCAGTTTTTACCTGAGAACACAGAGTTCGTCGCAGGGAGGAAGTTGAGACAACTCCGCCAAAGTACTTCCATCCGAGACTACATGAAGCAATTTTCTGCGCTAATGCTAGACATATAGGACATGCTCGAGAAAGATAAGCTATTCAGCTTCCTCGATAGTTTGAAGTTATGGGCTCAACAAGAACTGCATCGAAGGAATGTCACCGATGTGATCTGGGCAATTGCTGCTATAGAAAGGCTGACCAACTTTGTTTCCTCTGAGGACTTAGGAAAAAGAAAACAATCTTCAGGAAATCGGCCTCCAAAATATTCTCGAGGGAAGGAGCCCGGAGGCGAACAGAGGAAGAAGAGTTCCCACAAAGGGCCAAGCTCAAAAGGCAAGGCCTCGAAACCTGGCGGATGCTTCTTGTGCGGAGGGTTGCACATGGTGAGGGAGTGCCCACAGAAACAGGCACTCAATGCTTTAACAGCTTTCATCCATCCCCCCAAATCAAATAAGGGCAAAGTCGTCGCCCTTAGTTCAAGCAGTTCAGAATCTAGCAACGACGATGAGGAGTTGCAGGGTCCCCGAATGGGAGCAATGCGTTTGTTAAATGCATTGCGGGGTCAAGTGGGGGAGAACATAAAGGCAAAGCCATTGAAAGCAGGGAGTAGCGAGCTGATGTACGTGGACATTAAGCTCAATGGCCAAACAACCCGTGCAATGGTGGACACCGGAGCTACCCACAACTTTATTGCCGATCGAGAAGCAAAGCGACTTGGGCTGATCTTGAAGAAGAACCCAAGTCGAATGAAGGCAGTGAACTCGGAGGCCAAGCGAATCTCCGGATTGGTAAAGGGAGTTCCTATCAAGATCGGAACATGGAGCGGGAGCACAAATATGATGGCGGTGCCACTGGACGACTTCTAAGTGATTCTTGGAATGGAATTCATGCACGCGACGAAGTTGGTGCTAATGTCGTTCCTAAACTCCTTATGTATGATGGGAGGTGACGACCCCAGTGTGGTTCTCGTCTCTTAGAGAGGAAACAGGGAACCCCAACAGATATCGGCATTACAATTGAAGAAAGGGGTACGAAAAGACGAATTAACATTCGTGGCTGCTATGAAGCTAGAGCCACTTGACGAGAAGGCCATTCATGAACCTGTTGTGGTGGCGAATGTCTTGAAGGAGTTCACAGATGTTATGCCACTTGAGTTGCCGAAGACTCTAACGCCACGCAGAGGCATGGATTATCACATCGAGCTGGAGCCAGGAGTGAAGCCTTAAGCGAGACCACCCTACCATATGCCCCCTCTAGAGTTGGAAGAGCTCAGAAAGCAGTTAGGTGAACTGCTAAGCGGTGGTCTCATCCACAGTTTTAAAGCACCCTTCGGAGCTCCAGTTCTTTTCCAAAAGAAACAAGATGGGAGCCTCCGACTATGCGACGATTATCGAGCCCTCAACAAAGTGACGGTGAAGAACAAGTATCCTATCCCGCTCATCGCGGACTTGTTCGACCAATTGGGCAAAGCCAAGTATTTCTCTAAACTTAACCTCCAGTTGGGGTACTGGCAGGTGCGCATTGCTGAAGGCGACGAAGCGAAGACTACCTACGTGATCAGGTATGGAGCGTTTGAGTTCTTGGTGATGCCTTTCGGCTTAACCAACGCTCCAACCATGTACTGTACTCTTATGAACCAACTATTCAAAGAGTATTTGGATAAGTTCGTGGTCGTCTACTTGGACGATATTGTCGTCTACAGCCAAACGCTCGAGGAGCATATCGAATACCTTCGGATAATTTTTAAGGTTCTCAGGGAGAACACTTTGTTGGTGAAGAGGGAGAAGTGCTACTTTGCTCAAACGAAGATCTTGTTTTTGGGGCATCGAATCAGTGATGGCTCCATTTGGATGGACCAATCAAAGGTGCAAGTAGTTGCGGAATGGCGAACCCCAAAAAAGGTGCCAGAGTTGAGATCTTTCCTTGGTTTCATTAACTACTATCGACACTTCATAGCGGGGTATTCGAAGCTTGTAACTCCACTGACGGAGTTACTGAAGGAGCAGCCTTGGAGGTGGTTTGACAAATGTGAAGCTGCATTCCTAGATCTGAAGGCTGCTGTGTTGGAAGAATCAGTGCTCAAATTGCCGGACTATGGGGAGCCCTTCGAAATCCATACAGATGCTTCAGACTTCGCTATTGGGGGAGTACTCATGCAGGAGGGTCATCCAGTGGTCTACGAGAGTCGCAAGCTCAACGAGACCGAGCGACGGTATCCGGTGCATGAGGAGATGACAGCGGTGGTCCACTGTCTACGAGTTTGGCGGCACTACCTTCTTGGATTGCGATTTGTGCTGAGGACAGACAACATCGCTTTGAGTTATTTTCAAACTCAGAAGAAACTCTCCCCAAAGCAAGCACGATGGCAGGACTTCCTAGCTGAGTTTGATATGACAATGGAGTACAAGCCCGGAAAAGCAAATGTCGTGGCCGATGCATTGAGCCGGAAGGTGGAGCGAGTGAACGCCATACAGTTGGAGGGTAGAGGCCAAGCAAGTCAATTGCACTCCAGCTTTCTTTCCAGGATTAGGGATGGACTGTATAGTGATCCCCAGGTAGTAACCCTGATGCAGCTCATCAAAGAAGGCAAGACACGATGATTTTGGGCCTAGGAGGGACTCGTTTTCACAAAAGGGAATAGGGTTTATTTTCCTCGAGTGGACAATTTGAGGCGTAAACTCTTAAGAGAGTGTCACGATTCCCTTTGGGCTAGACATCCGGGCATTCATAGAACCTTAGCTCTCGTGGAGAGGACCTTCTACTGGCCGAAGATGGGGACTGATGTGGAGGAGTATGTTCGAACGTGCCTCACTTGCCAACAAGATAAGGTGGAGCAGCGGAAGCCGGTGGGGTTTTTGGAGTCGTTGCCCGTACCAGAAAGGCCGTGGGAGAGCATTTCCTTGGACTTCATATCAAGCTTGTCGACAGTAGGGGGACTGTGATCGATACTCGTAGTGGTTGATCGATTTTCAAAATTGGCAACTTTCATTGCTGCACCCCTACACTGTTCAGCAAAGGAGGCGGCCAAGTTGATGATGAAGAATGTGGTGAAGTATTGGGGAGTCCCGCATAATATTATCAGTGATCGACACGCTCGGTTCCTGGGACGATTCTGGACCGAGCTATTCAAATTGTTGGGGTCTAAGTTATACTTCTCCACAAGCCTCCACCTCTAGACAGATGGTCAAACCGAAAGGATAAACTCTCTCCTAGAGCAATATCTTCGGCACTACGTGAGTGCCAACCAACGAGATTGGGTGAAGCTGTTGGACATAGCCCAATTCTCGTACAACTTGCAGCGGAGCTCTACGTCCAACAAGAGCCCCTTCGAGATCATTACAGGACAACAACCGTCGACTCCTTACACCCTGGCTATCGGATACACTAGGAGTAGTCCGTCAGTATATCGCTTTGCCAAAGAATGGCATCGAAATGCAGATATTGCGCGAGCTTACTTGGAGAAGGCGGCCAAAAAGATGAAGAAGTGGGCCGACTTGGGAAGGTGACCACAAGAGTTCAACGTCGGTGATTTGTTGTTGGTGAAGCTCCAACCAGCATCACTCCAATTCTTTAGGATTGGTGCGCAAGTATGAAGGGCCCTTCCCAATTATTAGTAGGGTGGGCAACGTCTCCTACAGGTTGCAGCTGTCGGCATGGCTTAAAATTCAAAATGTTTTTCACGCTAACTACTTGAAAGCCTACCACTCAGATCCGCAAGATGCTTCCCGAAGTGTT
Organism: Musa acuminata AAA Group; assembly: GCF_036884655.1. Taxonomy (NCBI): domain Eukaryota; kingdom Viridiplantae; phylum Streptophyta; class Magnoliopsida; order Zingiberales; family Musaceae; genus Musa; species Musa acuminata. The sequence continues at coordinate 21,554,646 of NC_088348.1, read as the reverse complement.
CCAACTCGGTTACCCCCCACTAGAGCCTCCTACGAGAAGCGAGTTGAAACCATTCTGGCGGATTGCAAGATAAAGTTACCCAATGGAGTTGAGCAGACCGAGTACTTGGAGAAGTGGCGAAAGCTTCCCCGAACTGAAATCGGTTGGGAGCCCGAAGATGCCCTGCGACATGAAGAAACAATTATCAACAACTACCAACAAGCGTCGACGAGGGCGTCGACAGTTTAAGTGGGGGAAAATGTCACGAATGGTCGTCACGCACTCGCAACAACTTCGTTCAACGAACCGTTCGTCGCTTTTGCATGCTTGAACAGAGACATGGCAGCTTGTTTTGCCTTGGTTTTGTGTGTTTTTGCTTGTAAAAATACATGTTCGAACAGGTTGCAGTGCACAGTGCGACCGCTCACCGCGTCGGGCCAAAAAGCCCCAAAATGGCTCTGTTTTCGCGTGTCGCGGGCTTGTTTTCTGTAGCCCATTGCAGCGCGCGAAATGTCACCCATCTCAGCACCCAGGAACCCCCCCGGGTGGCGCAGGGCTAGATGGGGCTTCGATATATTGTCGGGCGTTGAACAATCTTCACAAGTTCGCTCGTTTTCTTGACGGGAACTTGCCTTCGCGTCCGGCACCCGGTGAGCAGCTGTTTGTGGACTTGCTGCTGTTCATTCAACCTTCTAAAGTCTTTGTTTTCCTCCTTTATCTGTTTTCTCTCATGCACGTAAGGTGCTCGCTGAATTGCTTGTAAAGCTTCCCTCTTCGTGAGACGTCGGGACTTGTTCGTCGCTCGTTCTTTGAGCTAATCAACTTTCTCTTTTACAAGTCCTTCGGGACCTAAGTGAGGTTGCAAATTGGCTGACCTTTGCGGACGCATATCGCAAGGGCGCGTCAAGACTTTGACAATCCCAGCTAAGTCCGAGAAGTTGGTGCATGGGTGCTTCGCGACTTAGGCAACGCAAGCTAAGTTCGCGTCTTGGCCACAAGGGTGCCTCACAACTTAGGCAATTCTAGCTAAGTCCGTGACACAACGGAGCCCACTTGAATGAAAACGGAGCAGAGTATAAATCAATGATATTCGGCCCAAACTTTTGTGTGCTTAAATTTTGCCATGCCTCACCTTATCCACATCATTGTATGGCTTCTAGCCTGTTGTCAGAATTTCTCCAGCTTTGTTGTTATGGCTATTTCTATAAACCAATCACATAATCTCTTTTATTACTAAGACCAAGTGTTGAGAAGGTTAATGAAGTTGAGATAGGATCTCTAGATTTTGGATAGTCAACATGAGGTTCATATGGCTAAGAGCCTACAAATTCTTTAAAACTTGCTTAGAGGATATTTTCAGGTGAATGGTCTAGGCAAGTCGAAGTGTTATCACGAGGCAAGGAAGTGGAACAAAAATGCAAAGGATAGGCAATTCAATGACAACATGATAATCATTTGTCACAATAACTGATTACAAGTTCAATATGTAAGCTAAAATGAACTGTTTTTATGCTAGTTGCTACCTTATGGGTTCAATGTGGCATGGAAAAAATTTCTTATTTGCTTTGCCTAATTTTGCTTCATTCTGTAGATTTGCAGGTAGTGAAAGATGAGGAATACTACCTATGCTTTTTTTCATTCTCATTTGGAGCTCATTTCAGTGACCTAAAGGCCAGGTACAGATTGCTTCCTTGCCTTCTCTAATGTAGGCTTCACCGCACCAGCTTAACAAAAAGCCTCTTGCCTTAAATCTAGAATTTGCATTGTCATTGTAAATTCTCTTTGTAGTTATAGCCATACTTGGGCTTATGTAGTAAATTTTTTGCCCATCACATTCTTGATCATGTAACGCAGAGAAAGGATTGTGTTGGTGAACCTGCGTCTGAGTTTGCCAATTGAAATTTGTATAGATGTGCTTGTTCTTTTCTCGCTGATAAATTGTAGTAATACAAGCTAGTAAATGGAAAGTGCTCCGTAAATTTTTTTTTTCTCTGACAACCTAAGTGCAATGCCTACACATTTATAATGATTGTCATGGCTTTATGCCCTAAAGGCTCCTAATCAACCAGTTTGCGACCGTGCCAATGTTGATTGGGTGTCAGTCAATTAGCGTCCTGGGAAATTGATTAGACTCTATCAATTCATTTTGAGTCATAAGTCGATTGCTATCATTTTGCTGGAAAATAATTTGATTGTCTGCAAGCCACTTGCAGTAGGGATGTTTTACTTGGAATGCAATACGTTTGGTAATTAGATTTGGATATATGAATTTGTTCATATGGGTTCCACATGAACAAGAATAATTATCAAATAAGTTTTAATGTTGGGTAATCTTCTTTGGGTAAATTCCAACCTAAAGAATTAATTGGGTTAAATATTTGGCACCACCAACAGGAGGATGATCTGAAGCTAATTGACCACCATCAGGAGGCGTAGGCGGCCTCGTAAGTAGTTCTACATTAGGCAAGGAATTATCTCTATGTTAAGAGACCAGGGTGGGAACTCAAGTTGCTCTCTCTAAAAGCATTGCTGTTCTCTTAGATCTTGACAAAAGTAAATTGCGAAATTATCAGCATATGTATGCATTGACTTTTTGGTAGAATCCTAAAGAGTCAACTACTGTTTCTTTCGAGTACACCAACATGCATACTTTTCACCTGTTCCTTTGCTGCAACGGGAACAATTTGATGGCCTTGGTTGTTGTTTCTTTAGGGAAATGGATTGCCCTGTCACGTGCAGCAATCCATCAAAATCACTGATCCAGTAGCTTAATACTCTTCAAGCTGCAAGTCAACAGATCTTAGGAGGAGCACAAGCCTCCAAGCCAGCTGCGCAGAGAGAGAGAGAGAGAGAGAGAGCGAGCCTCTCTCTTGGCACTACTGTTGCGATAGTGTTGGGAGAGAGAGAGAGAGAGAGAGAGAGAGAGAGCGAGCCTCTCTCTTGGCACTACTGTTGCGATAATGTTGGGAGGAACAAATCCCTATCCCTCTTCCATTTCTTTCATTATCCACGATTCTTTTGACCATAAAGTTACATGGTGGAGGAAGTAAATAAACATGACCGAGGCAACGGCTTCACTCTATGACTACAAAAGCACACCTCCCAAAGTAGCGTAGGTCCCCTTTCCTCATCTCACCCGTTCAAAACAAAGGAAACGCAAAAAAGTGACGTGAAAGCTTAGAGAGACACTCCCTAGTCCTCGGCACAAAAGAAGCATTGCCTGTATTAACTAAAACCTTGGCTTTTCTCAGCTCTCTGTCTTCCTCAGTCTTTCCCTTCCCCTTCCCCTTCCCCTTCCCCTTCCCCGTCCTCCTCTAAGAAGAAGGAAATGGAGGAGAATGGGCTGCGTTCTTCCCCGCGTTTAACTCCAGCCACTCTGCTGCTGCTATTGCTACTGCTTGTGTACTGTAACTTTTCTTCGGTGGTGTCTTCTTCTACTACTGCTGCTTTGGAAGGGGACCTCAGTGCTCTGCTGGAGTTCAAGGCCGCGTGCGACTCGGGCGGGAGGCTGGCGAGTTGGAACCGGTCCGACCCCTCGCCGTGCGTGTCCTGGCACGGGGTCACCTGTGCCAGGGGCCGGATCACTCGGCTTGTCCTTGAAGACCTCGACCTCCCCGGCCCTGCCGGCCTCCCGGCCCTCACCCGTCTCGACCAGCTCCGGGTTCTCAGCCTTAAGTCGAACCGCCTCTCTGGGCCCATCCCCGACCTCTCGCCGCTCTCCGCCCTCAAGCTTCTTTTCCTCGCCCACAACGAGCTCTCCGGACCCATCCCCCCGTCCGTCGCCTCGCTCACTCGCCTCTACCGACTCGACCTCGGCTCCAACAACCTCACCGGCTCGGTACCGGCCTCGCTGAACCGGTTGTCCCGCCTGCTCACCCTCCGGCTCGACTCAAACCGGCTGTCCGGTCCCATCTCCGGCCTCGTGCTACCCCGCCTCCAAGACCTCAACCTGTCGTCGAATCTGCTCTCCGGAGCCGTGCCGCCGTCGCTCGCTGCCTTCCCCGCCGCCGCATTCGCCGGGAACCCAGCCCTCTGTGGCGGGCCCCTTTCCACCTGCCGCGACGTGGTCAGCAATCCCAGCCACCCCTCGGCGAGCGCAGCGACCCCCGTCCCCTCAGCCGCCACGGTCGTAGCTTCCTCCTCGTCCGCCAAGCCCGAGGTCGCTCCTCCTCACCATGCCGCCGCCGACGCTGGTCGCGGAGGTATGAACAGGGTGGCCGTGGCGACCATCGTCGTAGGCGACTCGGCCGTGCTCGTCCTCGTCTCCGGCCTCCTCTTCTGCTGCTTCTGGCGCAAGTTCGCCGGAAGGAGCCCATCCCGCCTCCACGAGGGGGAAAAGATAGTCTATTCCTCCGGCCCCTACGCCATCCAGGGCAACGCAGCGGGCGCCACCGCCGGGGGCGGATTCGAGAGGGGAAAGATGGTGTTCTTCGAAGGAACGAAGCGGTTCGAACTGGAGGACCTCCTCCGGGCCTCGGCGGAGATGCTGGGGAAGGGCGGTTATGGGACGGCCTACAGGGCGGTGCTCGATGACGGCACCGTGGTCGCCGTCAATCGCCTCCGCGAGGTCCACCTCGGGGGCAAGCGCGAGTTCGAGAGCCAGATGGAGACACTCGGGCGCTTGCGGCACCCCAACCTTGTCTCACTCAAAGCATACTACTACGCCCGCGACGAGAAGCTTCTCGTATACGACTACATGCCCAATGGCAGCCTCTTCTTCCTCCTCCATGGTCTGTAACCTCCATGCGTTGTCTTAAAAATCTGGTTTTCTTCGACGATGCGTTAAAAGATCGTTCTTTTTAGGGAACCGAGGGCCGGGGAGGACGCCACTGGACTGGACGACGAGAATGCGGATCGCGTCTGGGGCGGCGAGGGGATTGGCGTTCATCCACCAGGCGAGCCGCTCGCCGAAGCTGACGCACGGCAACATCAAGTCCACCAACATCCTTCTCGACAAGGAGGGCAATGCACTGCTCGCCGACGCCGGGCTGGCCCTCCTGGGAACGGGCGCCGCGGCGGCCGGGAGGGCCAACTGTTACCGGTCACCCGAGGCACCTGTCGACGGGCGACGACCATGGGCGTCGCAGCGGGCGGACGTGTACGCCTTCGGGGTGGTGCTGCTGGAGCTGCTGACAGGGAAGCCGGCTGCGAACGGCGGGGCGTCGGCGGTCGACCTACCGCGGTGGGTGCAGTCGGTGGTGCGCGAAGAGTGGACGGCGGAGGTGTTCGACCTGGAGCTGATGCGGTACAAGGGGATCGAGGAGGATATGGTGGCAATGCTCCAGATCGCCATGAGCTGCAGCGCGATCGTCCCTGACCAGCGACCAAAGATGAGCAACGTGTTGAAGATGATCGAGGACATCCGTGGCGGCGGCGGGGGCGGCGGAGACGTCTCGTCCTCTCATGATTCGTTCGACTCGGTCTCGGACTCGGCTTCTGGATCCGACGCGGCCTAATAGCCGTCGGATGATGAGTAATAAATAATAGATGATCGTGGTACATATATAAAATGAAAACCTGGATTCCAAATGTTGTGTCCTACTCAACGGACGTTGTCATCATCCTCTCCATACGATTTGATGGATGCAGTGCAACATCTTTGGATGCCGAGGAAGCCGTATCATATTCCGATGTGGGTTGTCTCGTAGGCTCTGGAGTGGTCTCCATCATGGTCACAGCAAAGAAAGAGAAAGCAGTGAATGCTGCAGCAGCGGCAGCAGAGTGATGTCTATGGGAAGTGTGTCAGGCTTGTCAGCGCGTAGCGTGACTGCGTGGAAGTTGCAGGACCTTTACCACGCGTCTTTGGTAAGTCCAAGCATTGAGCTATTTGTGCAGGTTACGTGAGATCGAGAGCGGAGAGCGGAGAGCGGAGAGGCGGAGAGCAAGATGGTACCGACAAGAGGAAGGGACAAGAAAACGGTCTCCACGGCGAAACGGTATGATGGTGGATCGAAGATTAGCAGTGGTTGAAACATGAGCTGCAGCAATAATGATACTACTCGTCATGGCTTCTGTAGCGGTTTTGCCGGTCTCTCCTTATCCTCTTGTGGGGGACAGGACGTAAGAAGGGGATTCGCGTCAGCACACGTCTCCTGGATACTTGTGCTGACTCGATCGTTTCTTCACGGTTGATGGACGTTCTTCGACGATCATCACAGATCTCATCATTCAACGACATCCTTGGATCTTATATTGTAACATCCGTTGAAACTCATCAGCCCTTACAGAGAGAGATCTCATGTTGTTGACCCATTCAACAATTATGTGTTTCATCGACTTTCCTCAATCGAAACAGAAGAGGAATTTGTTTCAAATTTAGAATGGAAGCATTGAAGTGTTTCTAAAACATCTTTTGATGATTATTATATCATCAAGAACTTGGTAAATTATAAACAAAACTTTATTCTCTTTTTTTTTTCCTTTGATTTTCGTTTTGAGTTTTTTTTTTTGTTTTTAATTTCTCTATCCATTGTTCTTTTTTCTTTTTAAACTTGTTTAATAAATCAATCTTCTATCAATCTCTGTGTCATGTTTGTAATCTTTTCTCGTACTCTCCTCGTATCTTCTTTCATTTCCACGTATTGGAATCTTGACCAAACAAAGTTGGTTAGAGATGTTATTGTTACTCTCTTTAGCTAATTTGGAAGTATAGTAATTATTATATTTTTCTACAACCATCATTCCAATTTACTTTCTGTATGATGGTGACTGTCAAATGATCTCATTAATTAATTGGAAAACTCACTTTTCTATCATATCTAAATGGCATTAGGGGTGTCAAGTTGGTCCCTCCTTTGGAGATATTCCCGGAAAACTATTTTAGATTACGATGAATTCTTTTTTAACACTTTGATTGAGATTGCAGTCATTGGTTATATCTTCGAGTCGAGTCCCTTTTGAGCCACAACATTGTGACTGATTATATATATGATATTTGACCAGCATATTATATTATTTGATATTTATTTTTAATATTTATTTCTTACAAGGCATTTCTATCCATCAAGGGCTATTTATATATATTATAATATAAAGTGTGGTGATAATTTCAAGTTTCGTGGAATAGATATATATATATATATATATATATATATAGAGGAATATTGGAGACGATAGATAGATAGATAGATAGATAGATAGATAGATAGATTAAAAAAGCTAGCTAATAATTTATCATAATAAACATCGAAAACATTCGTGATAATTAATCACATTTGTTGTACCCTTATTTCTTGGCTTGCAGTCGCGTTGTCTGAGCACTGCCGGTCATCATCATTTTGAACTCCTCGAAGCTGACGCATCCATCGCCGTCCGAGTCGACGGCTCCGATCATCTGTATGCACTCCTTCATGGTGCACTTCTCCCCTAAGCCGTTCAACACCTGGTGGAGCTCCTTCGCCGTGATCCGCCCATCGTTGTTCAGATCGTACACCGAGAACGCATCCTTGAGCTCCTCCTCTGTGACACCACCGCCCCCGCCATGGCAGACTGCAGCGAACTCTTGGAGATCGACGAAGCCATCGCGGTCGGCATCCATCTCGGCGATCATGTCGCGGATCTCGTCGGGTGAGGCGTCTGATCCGAGGGCACGGATGAAGCCGGACAGGTCGGCGGTGGAGATCCTGCCATCGCCATCTACATCGAAACGAGCGAAGATTTTCTCCAACTCTTCCATCCGGAGGAAGCTGAAGGAGGACGACCGCGAGTGCGAACGAGAGGATGACGGTTTCTGTGGTTTCGCCATTAGAGTGAGAGAGAAATGTAGCGAGCGTGTCGTAGGCTTCGTTTCAAGAGGAGGAAAGAAGATCATGAGGGAGTCGCTGTCACATTGCGTCCATATTCATGGAATTTGATAATATTTACTACTATATATATTATATTATATTATATTATATTATATATATAGGAAAATAAATTAATTAAATGTACAGTATATTTTTGCTTGAAATCTTTGAGGAAAGAAGTAAAATATACAGAATCAATTATACCATCGGAATATTCCTTTCATAACCTTATATATATATATATATATATATATATATATATATATATATATATATATATATATATATATATATATATATATATATATATATATATATATATATATATATATATATATATATTACTGTTGCGTACATGATGATACCATGCGAATGAACAGTAAATAGCAAGCATAGGGTGATTCTACAAGAATGCAATGAATTATTTGCCGGTGGACCAGTACAGGTTTAGTGGGATAGGAAAATAGTGAAAGTAGAAAAGTTTTAGGGATATGAATTTGTTAATTGGCTTGGAATCAAGCATTCCATAAATACAGTCCTTACTATTAAAGGCCAGAGGTATTTTTTTTAAAAAAAGGAAAAATGGTAAGCCTTAAAATTTTATTTAATTGAAATGTGATGCAACTATTAAATTTTTATATGTTCTTAAGAAGAAGAAGAAGAAGAAGAAGAAGAAGAAGAAGAAGAAGAAGAAGAAGAAGAAGAAGAAGAAGAAGAAGATGATGATGATGATGATGATAATAATGATAATGATCAGTGTTATTTTTTTAAAGATAAACTTTTTTTTCGAGAATTCACCTTAATAATTATAATAACAATAACAACAACAACAACCATAATAATAATAATAATAAATTTTCTTAGTTTCCATAAAAATAATACTAATAATTCAACAAAACTAAAAAAAAGTTTAAAATAAAATTTAAAAAATAAAAAATATTGAAAATAGTTACTCGGTGCTTATATTATATAGGAGGCTAAAGTGTATTAACATATTTATACTCAGTATAATAGTTACCATATGAACTATGCAATGTGAAGCTACCTTCTTTCAATCATACACAAAATTGATATCATACATAGTATAATAGTTACCATATGAGCTTTATCATATCACTCACTATATCACGGAGCCCTTGCCATAGATGTCTGAAAATTGCATTTTATCGTTTTTTCTTGCAATGGTCATTATCACAATGACAGATTGAGAGTTTTGTCCCTACTTTATATTTGCATTAGCGTTCACTCTTGTATTATTTAGCCAACCAAACGATTTATTGTTATCCATTTAACCTTCTATTATGATCATTAATTTTCATAACTCGTAACTTTCTTTATATATTTCCTTAACTAAATATTTAAATCATTTGTATATCCTCTCTATTAAAGAAAGCCTGAGGCAACAATCTTAAATGATTTCTTAATTACTATTAATTTTAAGCTTAAGTGGAAAGTACCATAGTTCTACTTTCTATATATGAATTATTGTCATTCTGTTTTTAATATTATTGTTTTGAGAGTTCTACTTTCTATATTTCTCCAAAATGATTGTCATTCTATTTTTAATATTATTTCTTTCTCTATGCTTTAGTAGTGCACCGACAAGATTTAGATTTAAACAATATGAGCTAATTATATATTATCCATTTGTAGTTAGACTTCTTTAGTGTCTGGATCTTTATATTTCAAAATTTTACATTGAGATATCTATAGTTATAAAAGTAAAATATTTAACCTCATTTATCTTAACACTATTGGCTTTATCAATAGAAGATATAGCACATGACAGTACATATATAAATGACACAAAAAAAAGAAAGGCAAAAAAATAATCTCAATGATGGTAAGGGACGGTGGCACTATGAGTGAATGTTGTGGTGGTGATTAATGGTACAGTGATTGGCCTTATCTATATTGATCTGAATATCGATGACAAAGAAGAAGAGGTAAAGTGATGAGGCATCTGCATTAGCATCGGAGGAGGAGGGAGATGAGACATCTACAACGACGCTGCACTACTTTGCCTTATCTTCCTCCTTTGACGTTGCTTTGCATCTACCTCGGTGCCATATGTCAATCCTAGGATGGTCATTTCATCTAGTTGCATAACGAATTCGAGGAAGAGATAATGGGCAACAAGAAGAAGGGAGAGGTTGTGAGCGAGCTTGACAAAGATGCACACTTGCTTCAAGCTCTTGAGCTTTAGTCAATGTGCGAACGACATGTATGCCCCGGCCACAGCAGTATAGTCATTGACCTACTTCTGGATCAACTTCATCTGCAACTAGAGGAGATCCGATTGCATGACAAGGACTGATTGCTGCACAAAATGGAAACTTGAAGAGTATAGATCCAATGACGGGAGAGACAACAAACCCTCATCCTCCTTCCCGCTTACCTTTGGTGCCGTTGTGGTGGGGTAGAGTGTCAAAAAGATGGTAACAATGGATACTATGAGCGAGACGATGAAGAAACGATGGATCACCATATTACGGTTAGCCTTAAGATTGGGAATCATCATTTTGGCTAGGGTTTCAATATCGATCGGTCGTATCCTCTCTACCTCACTAGCCTCCTCCTCCTCCTCCTCCTCCTCCTCCTCTCTCATCGTCGTCAATGACGTAGTTCTCACCTGCCTCCTCTTCCTCCTTCGATGTCGATACAGATGCAGAGTGGCTCTGGTAGAGGAAGAGGAGGCACAACAGTACGACATCGATGTAGATGCCTTACCTCCCTTTTCTTCCTCCTCCAGCATCGACACAAATGTCTCACCGCTTTGCATTTTCCTCTTTGTCGTTGATGTTCGGATTGATATCGACAAGGCCGATCACTATTGTTGTTGTCGACCACCCGACCATCGATGGTGCCATCGTTTGCCATCACAATTGATATTATCTTTTTGCTCATTATTTTTGTATCATTCATACACATGCTATCACGTGTTTTATTTTCCATCGGTAAAGCCAATAACATTGGAATAAACGAAGTTTCTTTAAAAACAAACCTGCATAAAAAGAGGATTAGCTAGTTAGATCAACAACAACATATTTAAAAGTTACTTTCCTAACTTTATTTCCATTATTTTTACATTAGACATACTTATGTAGATTTCTAATTGAATCGGAATACCCTTTCATGTTTTCCGCAGCAATGTTTTACGAAAGAAGTCCCAAATAAAAACTTCATACAATTCATAACCATACACAGAGCAACAGGGAACATTTTTTATGAGTCGCGCAACCATAGTTTTGCAAATCATCAAACAGTTAATACTGCATAATAAGAAGAAAAATAGTATGGCAACGACTTTCTTTGAGAAATTATTACATAATGCTTCAAAAAAGTAGTGATCAGGTAGAGATTCTAATCTTAGCGGACTGTTCTTATGTTGCGACAGGCTTCCTCCCGCTCCGATATAGCCAGCACCAATCATCATCGTCTCGAACTCCTCGAAGCCGACGGACCTGATCATCCATGTGCATGCAGCCAACGCAACGACAGAGAACTTCTCCTCCAGGCTGGTGGCGCACCTCCGCCGAGATCAGCCCATCGTTGTTCAAATTGCACATCCCGAAATGTATTCATGAGCTACATCTCTATGCCACTACCATCGCCGCCGATGGCTTCCGACTCATGGAGAGTTTGACGAACATCCATCTCAGCGATCATGTCGTGAGGGAGTGGACGACGGCGGCAAGGTCAGTTAGATCAAATTGTGATTAGCAATAACTTCACCGGGAATAGTTTGACAATTTACAAAATTCATGGTCGGTAGGATGATGATAAATAGGAATAGAATCAACACGAATCGAAACTTGAATATTCGATTAGACAATCAATAAGGGCTCTGATAGGGGCAAAAATGGTGATGTGACACGCCATGACAGTATCCCCCTGAGTGACACATTGCCCGAGGCTCGCCATACCCTGCAGCAGCTCGGCCTCCCACGCAGCCCCAGTGGCAATGTCAGACGCCACCAAAGGTACAGTCCTGCCCTGCAGACAGCTACGTCAGGTAACATCAAACCTCCCCTATAAATACCCTCGCATGCTAAGAGGAATGGGGGGGGGGGGGGACACACTCAACACACGGAGGCTTTTCCTCCTCCTAAACCCCCTCCACATCGCTAACTTGGCCGTCGGAGGGGTCGGGCCTGGCTCCCGGCCCGACCTTTGTGCAGGTGCCAAACGGGTTCGACTCTTCCAGGCGCTGCGACGGAGCTTCCTCCCGACCCGACCCACCGACCTGAACTACTGACCCGACCCACCGACCCGAACTACCGACCCGACCTACCGACCCGAACCACCGTGCTCGACCGCCGGGAGACCCCGAGGAACGCCCCCACGGAGATCACCGCCTTCCGGACCCGAACCAAGCCGCGACGACCCCGACGCCACGGCTTAAACAGGTGCAGACCGCATCAGAATGGCGCTAGAAGGAGGGCCCGGAATAACGGTACATAAGCCTTCTCCCTGGTTGCTCCACTGCAGCCGACCTGCACCAGCAGCAGCGACTTCTGGGGCTGGTCTCGGCTCCTCGGCTCCGTGCGTGGCCAGCCCGCGTCAGCCGCTCGGCTGACGGTGCAGCCTCGCTGCCTTGCTGCCTCGCTGCCTCGGCTCCTCGGCCTCGTGCACAGCCAGCAAGCAGCCTCGCTGCCTCGGCCACTCGGCCTCGTGCGCAGCCAGCAAGCAGCCTCGCTCCCTTGGCCACTCGGCCACTCGGCCACTCGGCCTCATGCACGGCGCAACCCGCGCGCCTCGGCCCCATGCGCAGCCAGCACGCTGCCTCGACCTCGCGGCCAAAACGCCCGCGACGGCCCCACGCGCGCGACCAGCCCGCGCGTCTTGGCCCCTCGGCCCCGTGCGCAGCCAACGCGCTGCGGCCAGCCCGCGCGCCTCGGCCTCACGCGCGCTGCCAGCCTACGCGCCTCGGTGCCTCGGCACCTCGGCCCCACGCGCGGCCAACCCGCGTCAGCCCCTCGGCTGACGGCGCAACCCGCGCGCCTCGGCCCCATGCGCAGCCAGCACGCTGCCTCGACCTCGCGGCCAAAACACCCGCGACGGCCCCACGCGCGCGACCAGCCCGCGCGTCTCGGCTCCTCGGCCACGCGCGCGGCACAGCCAACACGCTGCCTGGACCACTCGGCCCCACGCGCGCGACCAGCCCGCGCGTCTCGGCCCCTCGGCCCCGTGCGCAGCCAACGCGCTGCGGCCAGCCCGCGCGCGCTGCCAGCCTGCGCGCCTCGGCGCCTCGGCACCTCGGCCCCACGCGCGCGGCTCAGCCCACGCGCCTCGGCCCCTCGGCCTCACGCGCGTGGTCAACCCGCGCGCCTCGGCCCCACGCGCGGCCAACCCGCGTCAGCCCCTCGGCTGACGGCGCAACCTGCGCGCCTCGGCCCCATGCGCAGCCAGCACGCTGCCTCGACCTCGCGGCCAAAACGCCCGCGACGGCCCCACGCGCGCGACCAGCCCGCGCGTCTCGGCTCCTCGGCCACGCGTGCGGCTCAGCCCCAAGCGCCTCGACCCTTCGGCCCCATGCTCGGCCAGCCCGCCTCATTTGCTCGGCTGACAGCGCAGCTTGCTGCCTCGGCCCCATGCGCGGCCACCCCGCGTCAGCTCTTCGGCTGACGGCACAACCTGCTACCTCGGCTCATATCCCGAGCCGCTCCAGTTCATTTCCCGACTTGCGGCTCGGCGATTCAGTCATATTACGAGTCGCTCCAGTTCGGTTCCCGACTTGCGACTCGTCGGTTCAAACATATCCCGAGCCGCTCCAGTTCATTTCCCGACTTGCGGCTCGACGATCCAGTCATTCCGAGTCATTCTGAGTCGTTCCAGTTCAGGCTCCGACCTGCGACTCGTCGATCCAGTCATTCCGAGTCATTCCAGTTCAGGTTCCGACCTGCGACTCGTCGATCCAGTCATTCCGAGTCGTTCCAGTTCAAGCTCCGACCTGCGACTCGTCGATCCAGTCATTCCGAGTCGTTCCAGTTCAAGCTCCGACCTGCGACTCGTCGATCCAGTCATTCCGAGTCATTCCAGTTCAGGTTCCGACCTGCGACTCGTCGATCCAGTCATTCCGAGTCGTTCCAGTTCAGGTTCCGACCTGCGACTCGTCGATCCAGTCATTCCGAGTCGTTCCAGTTCAGGCTCCGACCTGCGACTCGCCGGCTCCTCGGCTCATAGCCCGGGTCGCTCCAGTTCGATCTCCGACTTGCGACTCGCCGGCTCCTCGGCTCATAGCACGGGTCGCTCCAGTTCGATCTCCGACTTGCGACTCGCCGGCTCCTCGGCTCATAGCACGGGTCGCTCCAATTCGATCTCCGACTTGCGACTCGCTGACTCCTCGGCTCATAGTCTGGGTCGCTCCAGTTCGATCTCCGACTTACGACTCGCCGGCTCCTCGGCTCATAGCCCGGGTCGCTCCAGTTCGATCTCCGACTTGCGACTCGCCGGCTCCTCGGCTCATAGCACGGGTCGCTCCAGTTCGATCTCCGACTTGCGACTCGCCGGCTCCTCGGCTCATAGCCCGGGTCGCTCCAGTTCGATCTTCGACTTGCGACTCGTCGGCTCCTCGGCTCATAGCCCGGGTCGCTCCAGTTCGATCTCCGACTTGCGACTCGCTGACTCCTCGGCTCATAGCACGGGTCGCTCCAGTTCGATCTCCGACTTGCGACTCGCCGGCTCCTCGGCTCATAGCACATGTCACTCCAGTTCGATCTCCGACTTGCGACTCGCCGGCTCCTCGGCTCATAGCACGGGTCGCTCCAATTCGATCTCCGACTTGCGACTCGCTGACTCCTCGGCTCATAGTCCGGGTCGCTCCAGTTCGATCTCCGACTTGCGACTCGCCGGCTCCTCGGCTCATAGCACAGGTCGCTCCAGTTCGATCTCCGACTTGCGACTCGCCGGCTCCTCGGCTCATAGCCCGGGTCGCTCTAGTTCGATCTCCGACTTGCGACTCACCGGCTCCTCGGCTCATAGCCCGGGTCGCTCCAGTTCGATCTCCGACTTGCGACTCACCGGCTCCTCGGCTCATAGCACGGGTCGCTCCAGTTCGATCTCCGACTTGCGACTCGCCGGCTCCTCGGCTCATAGCCCGGGTCGCTCCAGTTCGATCTCCGACTTGCGACTCGCCGGCTCCTCGGCTCATAGCCCGGGTCGCTCCAGTTCGATCTCCGACTTGCGACTCGCTGACTCCTCGGCTCATGGCACGGGTCGCTCCAGTTCGATCTCCGACTTGCGACTCGCCGGCTCCTCGGCTCATAGCACGGGTCGCTCCAGTTCGATCTCCGACTTGCGACTCGTCGGCTCCTCGGCTCATAGCCCGGGTCGCTCCAGTTCGATCTCCGACTTGCGACTCGCTGACTCCTCGGCTCATAGCACGGGTCGCTCCAGTTCGATCTCCGACTTGCGACTTGCCGGCTCCTCGGCTCATAGCACATGTCACTCCAGTTCGATCTCCGACTTGCGACTCGCCGGCTCCTCGGCTCATAGCACGGGTCGCTCCAATTCGATCTCCGACTTGCGACTCGCTGACTCCTCGGCTCATAGTCCGGGTCGCTCCAGTTCGATCTCCGACTTGCGACTCGCCGGCTCCTCGGCTCATAGCACAGGTCGCTCCAGTTCGATCTCCGACTTGCGACTCGCCGGCTCCTCGGCTCATAGCCCGGGTCGCTCTAGTTCGATCTCCGACTTGCGACTCACCGGCTCCTCGGCTCATAGCACGGGTCGCTCCAGTTCGATCTCCGACTTGCGACTCGCCGGCTCCTCGGCTCATAGCCCGGGTCGCTCCAGTTCGATCTCCGACTTGCGACTCGCCGGCTCCTCGGCTCATAGCCCGGGTCGCTCCAGTTCGATCTCCGACTTGCGACTCGCTGACTCCTCGGCTCATAGCACGGGTCGCTCCAGTTCGATCTCCGACTTGCGACTCGCCGGCTCCTCGGCTCATGGCACGGGTCGCTCCAGTTCGATCTCCGACTTGCGACTCGCCGGCTCCTCGGCTCATAGCACGGGTCGCTCCAATTCGATCTCCGACTTGCGACTCGCTGACTCCTCGGCTCATAGTCCGGGTCGCTCCAGTTCGATCTCCGACTTGCGACTCGCCGGCTCCTCGGCTCATAGTCCGGGTCGCTCCATTTCGATCTCCGACTTGCGACTCGCCGGCTCAACCTGCCTTATGCTCCTCGGCTTCGTGCTGCTCGAGACGCGTTCGCGCGACCGGCCCGTCTGCGTCATGCCCCTCGGATCCGCATGAACAGCCCACCTGAAGTAAGAAGCCATGCATCGGACTCCCTGCATGCAAAAACCGACGCATAGTTCCTTTCGGGGGGGGGCATATGATAGGGGCAAAAATGGTGATGTGACACGCCATGACAGCATCCCCCTGAGTGACACACTGCCCGAGGCTCGCCATACCCTGCAGCAGCTCGGCCTCCCACGCAGCCCCAGTGGCAATGTCAGACGCCACCAAAGGTACAGTCCTGCCCTGCAAACAGCTACGTCAGGTAACATCAAACCTCCCCTATAAATACCCTCGCATGCTAAGAGGAATGGGGGGGGGGGGGGGGGGGACACACTCAACACACGGAGGCTTTTCCTCCTCCTAAACCCCCTCCACATCGCTAACTTGGCCGTCGGAGGGGTCGGGCCTGGCTCCCGGCCCGACCTTTGTGCATGTGCCAAACGGGGTCGACTCTTCCAGGCGCTGCGACGGAGCTTCCTCCCGACCCGACCCACCGACCCGAACTACCGACCCGACCCACCGATCCGAACTACCGACCCGACCTCCCGACCCGAACCACCGTGCTCGACCGCCGGGAGACCCCGAGGAACGCCCCCACGGAGATCACGGCCTTCCGGACCCGAACCAAGCCGCGACGACCTCGACGCCACGGCTTAAACAGGTGCAGACCGCATCAGGCTCGACACTGACACTTATTGTTACCTAATGGGTCATAAGAGCCTAGTCGATATGGCAATGACGTAGTGCCACCTAAGTGTTCCTACTCAGCATGACATCCAAAAAGAGGGCATCTTGTGGTGTGTAATAATCATTGAAATTTTCAAACTAGACTCTTTTTTTTATCTTATTTACTTAAGCATCAAATAAACCTTATCAAGAACATTCATTGTGTACTTTTATAGGATCAGATGGGAAGGAACTATCAATTGTCATTCTCCATAGGTATTCAACTTTTAAAGATAAGTCAACTTTGTCATGGTAGGTTGACCACCACTAACAAACCAGCACTAGGAGGGGCCGAACAAAAATACTATATGGAAATCATATATAATCACAACAACTTCAAGGTTAAATCATTCGACAAGGGTCTTGTCATGTAAGCACAACAACTTCAAGACCATTGTGTCGTGGTCGCACCTTCAAGTTGATAGTATTGCAAATGCATCATGCCATGATGGTGGCTGTGATGGGGATAAAAACAGAAATAATCTTTGTATATGAATAAATACTAAAAGATCATAATACGCAGTGGAATTAAATGGAACCACAATCAAATAGAACACCAAGATATACGTGGAAAACCCCTTCAATGTAAAGGGTAAAAATCATAGGGCAAACTAGAGATAATCCACTATGAGAATAATGAATATACAAATCTCAATCTCTTGCCCTAAACCCTAGTAATAATCACAAGAGAACAACTGGGATATAAGGATCACGTCACTGTCCACGATATCTAAAACCTCCCCAAGTAATTATAGCAAGAGTCTACTATAGATTTGATCTAACCTGAGATGAGAACACTGCTAGATGATTGAGAACAACTTCTCTACGTTGTCCTTGTTTTCTTCCCTTTCTTTCTCTTCCTTTTCTACCTTGTTTTCTTTCTTTTCTTTGGAATCCCGTGGCTCTTTTCTTCTCCCACGTTATTGCCCTATTTATGCCTTTTTCTGCCTCCAAAACACAGCTACCACCCCCCCTAATGTTAATTAGGGTTAGGTTAAGAGGGGGTGAGATGTGGGCTACCCAAGCCCACTATGGGCTGAATTTGTGGGCTGCCAGCCCAACAACCTCCCCCTTCAGCCCATAAAGGAGGTTGTCCCATGACTCCTCAATGTGAAGCCATACCGACCAGCTGTCGGCATATCTCCTGTCTTTCTTTTGGTAAAGTTTTTGTCAACATGTCTGCTCCGTTGTTATCTGTGTGAATTTTTTGAAGCTGCAACTGCTTCTCTTCAAATATATTTCGAATCTATTGGTATCTGACATCTATATGCTTTGATTTGGAATGAAACATTGGGTTCTTACACAAATAGATGACACTCTAGCTGTCACAATGCACTACATAATTTTTCTGTTTCAGCTCCAATTCTTATAAAAATTCTTTCATCCATAACATTTCTTTGCATACCTCTATAGCAGCAATATATTCTGCTTCTGTGGTGGAGAGAGCAATACACCTTTGCAACCTAGATTGCCATGACATAGCTCCCCTTGCAAAAGTAAGTACATAACCTGAAGTAGACTTTCTCGTATCTATATCTCTTGCTATATCTGCATTTGTGTAACCTATCAACACATGTGGTCCACCTCCAAAGCTTAAACAAACCTTAGAGCTCCCTCTGAGATATCTAAAAATCCACTTCACTACTGCCCAGTGCTCTTTGCCTAGATTTGCAAGAAATCTGCTAGTAACACCAACTGCATATGCGATGTCTGGCCTCGTACATACCATTGCATACATTAAACTTCCAACTGCTAAAGCATAAGGAACCTTTTGAATTTTCTCCTTCTCCTCATCACTTGACAGACTCTGTTCACAACTTGAAGTGACCTGTAAGAGGAGAACCAACTGGTTTTGCATTGCTCATACTGAATCTTTCCAATATCTTCTCGATGTATTTCTCCTGTGACAACCAAATCTTCTTATTTTCCCTGTCACGGGAAATCTGTATACCTAGTATTTGCTTTGCTAGCCCCATGTCCTTCATTGCAAAAGACTCACTCAGTTCCTTCTTCAATCTGTCAATTTTAGACATATCTTTTCCAAGAATAAGCATGTCATCAACATAAAGTAAGAGAATAATAAAATCCTCACCAAACCATTTGATATACACATAATGATCTGAAGCCGTTCTTTTGTATCCATTTTCTATCATAAATAAATCAAACTTTCTGTACCACTGTCTTGGAGCTTGCTTTAGCCCATACAAGCTCTTTTTCAATTTGCAGACAAAGTTCTCTTTACCTTTAGCTTTGAAGCCTTCTGGTTGCTCCATATAAATTTCCTCCTCCAAATCCCCATGAAGGAAAGCTGTCTTCACATCTAACTGCTCAACCTCCAAGTCCTGGCTAGCAGCAATACCAAGAGCAACACGAATAGAAGATATTTTAACAACAGGAGAAAAAATCTCTTCAAAGTCAATACCTTTCTTTTGACCAAAGCCTTTTACAACCAATTTAGCTTTGTACTTTGGTTGAGAATAATATTCTTGAGTCTTTAACCTGAAAACCTACTTGTTCTTCAAGGCCTTCATTCCATTTGGTAGTAGCACCAAATCATAAGTGTGGTTCTTCTGAAGAGCATCCATCTCTTCCTGTATAGCAACTAACCACTTCTCTTTTTGCTCACTTTCAACTGCTTCCTGGTAACTCTCTGGTTCACATGCATTAGTAAGCATCACATACTCATATGTAGAGTATCTTTTGGAAGGTTGACATTGTTTAGAAGATCTTCTCAACTGAAGTTCTACGGGAAGTTGCTCTCCAACTTCTTCTTGCCCAACATGTCCTGCAGGTAGATCAACATCAGGCTCTACACTATCTTCCTGCACATCTCCCCCATCACCCTGATATACTGGAGGAGTAATTGGGTCACAATTTGCTAATCCTTCTACAGAAGTATTGGCTGGTGCCTTCTTCTTCAAATCTTCAAAAGTTTGATCATCAAAGAAGACTATATCTCAACTTCTAAACACCTTCTGCTTTTCTGGATCCCAAATCCTGTAACCAAAATGATCATGTGAGTAACCAAGAAAAATACATTCTTTAGTCTTACCATCCAGCTTGGACCTCACATTATCTGGAACATGTGCAAATGCACGACAACCAAACACTCTCAAACGCTTGTAGGAAACATCTTTCCCTGACCATACATGCTCTACAACATCACCATCTAGGGCTATACATGGTGATAAGTTGATCACATCAACTATAGTCCTCAAAGCCTCATCCCAAAACCTTTTGGGTAGCTTGGCCTGTGAAAGCATACATCTGATCTTTTCCATGATAGTGCGGTTCATCCTCTCTGCAATTCCATTATGCTGAGGTGTACCAGGAACTGTCATCTCATGTTAGATCCCATGTGACCTGCAATAGTCATTAAACAATCCTGTATACTCACCACCATTATCTGATCTTATGCATTTCAATTTCCTTTTTGTCTCCCTTTCAACCCTAGCATGAAACTCTTTGAAGACATTAATCACCTGATCTTTAGTCTTCAAAGCATAGGCCCAAACTTTCCTGGAAAAATCATCTATAAAAGTGATAAAATAAAGTGCACCACTTATACCAAGAACATCAACAGATCCACCATAAGTTTTTGTCCTCAAAGGACCACATACATCTGTATAAACACGATCTAAGACATGCATTTTTCTAGACAAAGTAGGACTAGAAAATGAAACTTTATATTGTTTACTTGCCAAATAATCAATATAAGGGTTCAGATGTATATCTCTGAGGTCTGGTAATACGTCTCTCTTGGAAAGAGCTTGTAGCCCCTTCTCGCTCATGTGTCTCAATCGCCTATACCACAACTCCATGCTGAAGTCTTTTTCTGTAGCATTTAACTGCTCATCATAAGCTTTAGCCTGCAATATGTACAAAGTATGACATTTCTTTCCATTAGCTATAACAAGAGAACCCTTACTGAACTTCCATTGCCCTTTGTGAAATCTGCTATCATAGTCTTCATCATCTAGCCTTCCAATTGAAATTAAATTCAGGCTCAAGTCAACCACATGCCTCACATCCTTAAGCATCAATTTGCAACCAAGGTTGGTCTTTAAATGGATATCACCCATGCTTATTGTTAGGATCGGAGCGGCACTAAGAGGGGAGGGGAGAGGGGGGGGGGGTGAATTAGTGCAGCGGATTAAAACGTTGGTTTCGACAAATCTTTGATACAGTAAAAACCGAACTTGAAAAGCTTAACTTGAATGTGTGTTCGTAAAGGTGTACAACAAAGGTAATAAGGAAATAAAGCACGTAAGAAGGTTTGCAGTAATGTACATAGCAATAAGAAAATGCAAACCAGAGATCACGCCAATTTTAAAGTGGTTCGGTCAAATGACCTACATCCACTTGCGAGGCCTTCTTCGATGAGGCTCCCACCTTCCACTAGCAAATCTCTTGAAGGGGAAGGGCAAATACCCCTCTTACAACCTTTTACAAGCTGTTCGCACTCTTACAAATTTTCAGCAAGAAAGAAGGAGGTGAACACTCTAACAAATTGAAAACAAGACTTCTCTAAGACCTTTTTCTCAATCTATTGTTTCTCACAAAAGTTGTAATCTCAGTTGAGAATTGAGGGGTATTTATAGGCCTCAAGAGGATTCAAATTTGGGCTCCAAAATTTGAATTCTCTTTGGTTCTCGATGTTGGCGGTGCCACCGCTTGTCAGTGGCGGTGCCATCGCCTGTCAGTGTCTAACACTAATAGTGGACTGGCGGTGCCACCGCTTGGCTCTTGGGTGTTGGGCGGTGCCACCGCCTGGCTCTCGGGTGCTGGGCGGTGCCACCGCCAGACCCTTCGGTTCACTGGTTGGGCTTTAAATTTAGCCCAAACTAAGTCTAATTTTGGGCCCAGTTGGCCCCTAACCAGGATATAGGATTATCTTTTAATCCTAATCCTAATTATATGTGAACTACATAACTAAAAATATCCCAAATAAGTTTTCAACCATGAACTTCGAGTCTTGTTCCGGCGAGCTTTCCGACGAACTTCCGACGAACTTCCGATATGCCCTCAGATTTCTTCCGACGGACTCCCAGCAAGCTCCCGATCTTGTGACGACTTCAACGAGTAGCCGAGCCTTCTCGGTGATCTCCGTGAACCTCCGACGATCTCTTCGGTGAACTTCCGAAAATTCCGACAGGTTCCCGATTTCTTCTCGGTTGGTTCCGGCAACATCTCCGACGATTCTTCGGACTCTTAAACGTCCATTGAACTTGATTCCGATATTCTTGCTTTATGTTTTCTGGTTATTGTAGTTAATCCTGCACACTTAACTCAATAATATGGATTAGATCAATTAACCCATCAATTGATTTTATCATCAAAATCCGAGATTCAACAATCTCCCCCTTTTTTATGATGACAATCAATTGATGACGGAGTTAAACATAACTCCCCCTATCTATATGCCATATTATGAGAAGATAAAAACACTTGAATTTCATCCCATTGAATTCAAGCATAAACCGATAAGTTCTAACCGTTGAACTTATCGTTATTCGCATTAAGCATAAGTGAATACGAAACTTAAAAGTCAATTTTTATTACGATAGGAGATAAAGATTTTCAACATGAATTTCATGATATAAATGTAAGGCGTGATTTCATATGATCAACCAATCTAAAAACTTGCGATATACTCAAGGATTTTGCAAGGCATATAAGATATTTGTATTATACAAGCTCTTGTAATTCATATAAGTCATGTTATCAATGCGCATAAGACATTTTCATTAAGTCATGCTATCGAAATGGTATAAGTCATCACTTCTCCCCCTTTGTCATCAATAAAAAGGGAATGAGACTTGAAGCACATAATTTGTGATTATAACATCAGGAATTCAGCATTGATCATACAAAAATTCATCATTCAAAATTAAGTATGCTAAAATATTTACGCAGAGTTCATCTTAAAAGAAAATTCAGCAGTCATCCATTTTATCAAATCTCTTCTTTCAATAAATAACAAAAATTGTAGGTGTACAAAGAAGAGATTGCGATTAAAAAAAAATTTCAAGTAGTAACTCCAATAAGTCAAGATCATAATTCGAATACAAACTCATTTAAATTCAAATTGTCAACTTGAAACTCATAATCAAGCCATCAAAATCAATTTCGAGATTCACAAAATATCATAAAATCTTGATAAGATGGGAGCGGTGTTTGACTCAAGAGAGGATAAGGTAATTTAACATATTATTTAGAATCGAAAGAGAAGGATCAAATCCACCGAGGAACGAAGAGAGAGTGAAAAACTTTACGGAAATTCCATTCAAACAAGTTTATTCTTAGGGACAATTTAACATACCTAATTCCCTTCTAATGAATTCAAATTGGTCTTCATTCAATGCTTTTGTAAATATATCTGCTAATTGATGCTTTGTGTCAATGAATTCTAGAACAACATTATTGTTAAGGACATGATCGCGTATGAAATGATGCCTAACGTCGATGTGCTTAGTTCTAGAGTGCCGAATTGGATTTTTAGTAAGACATATGGCACTAGTATTATCACATTTTATGGGAACGTTTTTGAAGTAAATTCCATAGTCTTCTAATGTATTTTTCATCTAAACAACTTGTGCACAGCATGCACTTGCAGCAATGTATTCGGCTTCCGTCGTAGATAGTGCAACTGAATTTTGTTTCTTGGAAGTCCAAGAAACAAGTGCATGTCCTAAAAATTGGCATGTTCCGGATGTACTTTTTCTATCTATCCTGCATTTGCCAAAATCGGCATCAGCATAAGCTATTAAATCGAATTTTTTAGATTTTGGATACCACAATCCTAGATTTGGAGTTCCTTTAAGATACCTAAATATTCTTTTAACACTCTTAAGATGAGATAATTTAGGATTAGATTGAAACCTAGCGCAAAGTCCTACACTAAACATAATATCCGGTCTAGTCGCGGTGAGGTAGAGTAGACTACCTATCATTCCCCTATATGTTTTTTGATCGAAATTTTCACTATTTTCATCCATATCTAACTTAGTCGAAGTACTCATAGGGGTGTTTATTGTTTTTGAATTATCCATGTTAAATCGTTTTAACAATTCTAATGTATATTTAGATTGGTTAAGAAATATACCATCACTAAGTTGTTTGATTTGTAATCCTAAAAAGAAAGTTAATTCACCCATTAAACTCATTTCAAATTCATGACTCATACTTTTGGTAAATGATTCACATAGTGATTCATCCGAAGAGCCAAAAATAATATCGTCAACATAAATTTGCACAATAAGAAAATTATTTTCAAAATATTTGATAAACAATGTAGTATCAACCTTGCCTTTGGTAAAATTATTTAAAATAAGAAAGGAACTAAGCCTTTCATACCAAGCTCTAGGAGATTGTTTCAAGCCATAGAAAGCCTTAGTCAATTTGAATACATGATTAGGAAGAAGAGAATTTTCAAATCCGAGAGGTTGTTCGACATATACTTCTTCGGAAATAAAACCATTCAAGAAGACACTTTTGATATCCATTTGAAACAGTTTGAAATTATTACTACTAGCATAGGCAAGGAGCATCCTAATGGCTTCTAATCTTGCCACAGGAGCAAAGGTTTCTTCGTAGTCGATACCTTCTTCTTGGTTGAAACCTTTGGCCACTAATCTAGCCTTGTTTCTAACCACGATATCATTTTCGTCTTACTTGTTTCTAAAGACCCATTTAGTACCAATGACTAAATGGTCACTAGGTCTAGGAACAAGCTTCCATACCTTATTCCTCTCAAATTGATTTAATTCCTCTTGTATTGCAATAACCCAAAAATCATCTTTTAAGGCCTCGTTAATGCATTTAGGTTCGATTTGAGAAAGGACGGTGGTGTTAGCACAAAAATTCTTGAAAGAGGAATAAGTTTGGACCCCTTTTGATGTATCTCCTATAATTAGCTCCTTTGGATGAGCATCTATATACTTCCATTCCTTGGGTAAGGAAATTTCGGAAGAAGGTGCATCCAAGTTGCTATTTTGAGGAGGGGGTTCATTTAAATTCAAATGATCAAAACCAAGATCATCATCAAAATCATTTTTCTTTAAATCAAAAATTTCATTAAAAACTACATGAATAGATTCCTCTATTACTAAGGTTCTTTTATTAAAAACCCGAAAAGCCTTAGAAACGGAAGAGTAACCAAGAAAGATGCCTTCATCCGATTTAGCGTCAAATTTTCCTAAGGCATCCCTTTCATTCAAAATAAAGCATTTACAACCGAAAACTTTAAAATAGGAAACATTTGATTTTTTGTTATTCCATAATTCATAGGGAGTTTTTGATAGGGACGGTCTTATTAGAACCCTATTCATGATGTAGCAAGCCGTATTCACGGCTTCGGCCCAAAAATACTTGGGTAGACTATGTTCATTTAACATCGTTCTTGCCATTTCTTATAGGTTTCTATTTTTTCTTTCAACTACTCCATTTTGTTGAGGATTTCTCGGAGTGGAGAAGTTGTGATTGTATCCATTAACTTCACAAAAGTTTTGAAAGTCATGGTTTTGAAATTCGCCACCGTGATCACTCCGAATTGATGAAATCATGAAGCCTTTTTCGTTTTGAGTGAGTTTACAAAATTTAAAGAAACACCTGAAACAATCACTTTTGTGAGCTAAGAAATAGGTCCAAGTGTATCTAGTATAGTCATCCACAATTACAAATGCATATTTACTTCCTCCTAGACTTGTCATGTCAATTGATCCAAATAAGTCCAAATGAATCAATTGTAATGGTCTAGTGGTGCTAATTTGAATTTTTGGTTTGAAACTAGTCTTTATTTGTTTACCTAGTTGACATGCATCGCATACTTTGTCCTTAATAAACTTTATATTTGGAATTCCTCGTACTAATTCTCCAGATGAGATCTTAGATATTAGTTTCATGCTTGCATGACCTAGTCTCCTATGCCAAAGCCAAGCATCATCATTTAGAGCGGAGAAGCACATTTCATTACTTAATTCATCAAGGTTGATGGTGTAGACATTATTTTGTTTTAATGCAATCATAGTTATGTTATGGTTTGGTTTTTCAATAATACACACATTTTATTCAAATCTAACGATATAACCTTTATCGCATAATTGACTAACACTCAAGAGATTATGTTTCAATCCATCAACTAGTAAGACATCATCAATAGAAAATTTTAATTTGTTACCTATGGTTCCCTTGCCAATGATTTTGTCTTGGTTGTTGTCTCCGAAGGTGACATACCCTTCTTCTTTGCTAGTGAGCATAGAGAAATGTGATGGATCTCCAGTCATATGTCTTGAGCATCCACTATCGAGATACCATCTCTTGCTCCTAGCTTGTGATGGTGTATGTTTCTACAGGAAGGGATTATTTTTAGGTACCTATTTTCTTTTGGGTGCCTTAAAAACTGATCTGACTTGTTCATCATATTGCATAGAATTGATCATAGTTCCTTTAGGAACCCAAATTAGTTTGTTTGGACTAATTTTCTTGAATGGACATTTATAAGTTTTATGTCCATATTTGCAACAAAAGTTACAATTGTTTAGGTGCCGAACATATAAGACAGAGCCTTTAATGAAGGTGGTTGGATTTTGGTGAGGACTTCTCACAAATCCGATTCCACTTCTTTTAGGAACGCGACCCTTATTTGTAAGGATCATGTTCAAAGACTTGCTACCAACCTCGAATTTCTTCAAGGTGTCCTTAAGTAGCAAGTTCTCCTTTTGGAGAGTTTCTAGATCATGACATTTTATACATGAAGCTAAACTATCATGATATTCAGTCTTTAATTTATCGAAATTACAAGTGAGACTATCATGCTCCTTTTTTAGCAATTTATATTTTCTACTAATTGTCTTACATTCATCAAATAACTCATTGAAGACATTTAATAATTTATGATATGGTAAATCTGCATCAATTAAATCTGTTAGCCATTAGGGTGTAATGAGCAACTTGCTCGGTGTTGGACTCCTCTTCTTCGGACGCGCTTGAATCATCCCACGTTGCCTTGAGCGCCTTCTTCTTTGAGGTTCTCTTTTTGGCTTGAGGATAATCGTTCTTGTAGTATCCCGGTTTTTTGCACTAATAGCAAATCACTTGGTCCTTCTTGTGTTCAAATTTATTTTTTATATTATTTTTAAATTTATTCTTTCTTAAATATTTTTTAAATTTTTGAGTCAAAAGTGCAATGTCATTGTCACTGTCCTCATCACTTGATGTTCCCTTCAAGTGATCTTCTTGTGATGTGAGTGTCATATCCTTCCTGTTCTTTGGAAGGGGGTTCTCGAGCTCGTCATGAGCTTGACATGTCATTTCGTAGGTCATTAGAGACCCAATAAGTTCTTCAAGAGGGAATGTTTTAAGGTCTTTGGCCTCTTGAATGACCGTAACTTTTGGATCCCAACTTTTAGGGAGGGATCTTAAGATTTTAGTTACTAGTTCAAAGTTAGTAAAATCTTTACCAAGAGCTTTGAGTCCATTGATGACATCCGTGAACCGGGTGTCCATGTCTCCGATGGACTCACTTGGTTTCATTCGGAAAAGTTCGTAAGAGTGCACAAGGATGTTGATTTTGGACTCTTTCATTTGGCTAGTGCCTTCATGAGTGACCTCAAGAGTTCTCCAAATATCAAAAGCCGAATCACAAATTGAAACACGATTAAATTCAGTTTTGTCTAGTGCATAAAACAAGGCATTCATAGCCTTTGTGTTTAAAGCAAAAACCTTCTTCTCCGATTCATTCCATTCGCTTATCGGAAGAGAAGATTTTTAAAATCCATTTTTGACAATAGTCCAAAGCTCAAAATCCATGGAAATGAGGAAGATCCTTATACGAGTCTTCCAATAAGTATAATCCGACCCATTAAACATGGGTGGACATGTGATAGAATGACCCTTATATATGCCGGAGTAAGCCATCTCTCTTGGGTATCAAACCAAATATAAGAGTGAGCCTTGCTCTTATACCAATTCTTAGGATCAAAGCGGCACTAAGAGGGGGGTGAATTAGTGCAGCGGATTAAAACGTTGGTTTCGACAAATCTTTGATACAGTAAAAACCGAACTTGAAAAGCTTAACTTGAATGTGTGTTCGTAAAGGTGTGCAGCAAAAGTAATAAGGAAATAAAGCACGTAAGAAGGTTTGTAGTAATGTAAATAACAATAAGAAAATGCAAACCAGAGATCACACCAATTTTAAAGTGGTTCGGTCATATGACCTACATCCACTTGCGAGGCCTTCTTCGATGAGGCTCCCACCTTCCACTAGCAAATCTCTTGAAGGGGAAGGGCAAATACCCCTCTTACAACCTTTTACAAGCTGTTCACACTCTTACAAATTTTTAGCAAGAAAGAAGGAGGTGAACACTCTAACAAATTGAAAACAAGACTTCTCTAAGACCTTTTTCTCAATCTATTGTTTCTCACAAAAGTTGTAATCTCAACTGAGAAATGAGGGGTATTTATAGGCCTCAAGAGGATTCAAATTTGGGCTCCAAAATTTGAATTCTCTTTGGTTCTCGATGTTGGCGGTGCCACCGCTTGTCAGTGGCGGTGCCATCGCCTGTCAGTGTCTAACACTGACAGTGGACTGGCGGTGCCACCGCCTGGCTCTTGGGTGTTGGGCGGTGCCACCGCCTAGCTCTCGGGTGCTGGGCGGTGCCACCGCTAGACCCTTCGGTTCACTGGTTGAGCTTTAAATTTAGCCCAAACCAAGTCTAATTTTGGGCCCAATTGGCCCCTAACCAGGATATAGGATTATCTTTTAATCCTAATCCTAATTACATGTGAACTACATAACTAAAAACATCCCAAACAAGTTTTCAACCATGAACTTCGAGTCTTGTTCCGGCGAGCTTTCCGACGAACTTCCGGCGGACTTCCGATATGCTCTCAGATTTCTTCCGACGGACTCCCAGCAAGCTCCCGATCTTGTGACGACTTCAACGAGTAGCCGAGCCTTCTTGGTGATCTCCGCAAACCTCCGACGATCTCTTCGGCGAACTTCCGAAAATTCCGACAGGTTCCCGATTTCTTCTCGGTTGGTTCCGGCAGCATCTCTGACGATTCTTCGGACTCTTAAACGTCCATTGAACTTAACTCCGGTATTCTTGCTTTATGTTTTCTGGTTATCGTAGTTAATCCTACATACTTAACTCAATAATATGGATTAGATCAATTAACCCATCAATTGATTTTATCATCAAAATCCGAGATTCAACACTTATGATGTATGCTGTGCTATAGTTGCCCATCTTGACAACACCAAAATTTTCAGACCTGTATGTAGCAAAAAACTCCCTCCGTGGTGTAGCATGATAAGAAGTACCTGTGTCAATCACCCACTCAAGATCCTGACACACACAAGAAAAAATATCATCAGAAGGAGACAATCAAATAATCACCACATTGGATTGTAGCTGTGATATTATCTTTTGACTCTATAGACTCCACTTCTTTTCCCTTTTTCTTGCTCTTTTTAGGTTGCTTACATTGGTTCTTGTAATGTCCTTTCTCACCATAATTATAGCAAACAATATCTTTTCTTGATCTTGACTTGCTTATACCCATGCGTGAACTACTTCTAGACTTTGACCTTCCTTTGTTCTCCGAGATAAGTGCCTGTGAATCATTCTGAGATGTTGCCGAACTCTTTCTTCTCAACTCCTTATTCAACAAACTGCTTGTTACTTGACTCATAGTGACAACACCATCTGGTGCAGAATTACTAAGGGAAACCACCAGTGTCTCCCAACTTTTTTGGTAATGAACTGAGAAGTAACAATGCCTGCAACTGATCATCAAGAGACATTTTCATAGAGGATAACTGGTTAGTAATACTTTGTATTTCATTCAAATGTTCAGCAATAGAAGCACCCTCTCTATATTTTAGGTTCACAAGTTTTCTGATAAAAAAAGCTTTGTTGCCAGCTGTTTTTCTTTCATAGAGACTTTCCAACTTTTTCCAAAGAGAATATACATAAATTTCAGTAGAAACATGGTGAAAGACACTATCATCAAGCCACTGTCAAATAAATCCAATTGTTTTTTTATCTAACCTCTTCCACTCATCATCTGTCATAGTTGTGAGTTTTGCACTATCCCCTTGCAAAGGTCCATACAAATCCTTGCAATACAAGATATCTTCCATTCTTGGTGTCCATATCATCCAATTGTTTCCATTTAAACTAATCATGCGAGAAACATTACTGACCTCTATGTTCAAATACATAATTAAATCACCAAAACCCTTTTGCTCTGATACCAGTTGATGGGGATAAAAACAGGAATAACCTTTGTATATGAACAAATACTAGAAGACCATAATACGCAGCGGAATTAAATGGAACCACAATCAAATAGAACATCAAGATATACGTGGAAAACCCCTTCAATGTGAAGGGTAAAAACCACGGGGCAAACTAGAGATAATCCACTATGAGAATAATGAATATACAAATCTCAATCTCTTGCCCTAAACCCTAGCAACAATCACAAGAGAACAACTGGGATATAAGGATCACGTCACTGTCCACGATATCTAAAACCTCCCCAAGTAATCACAACAAGAGTCTACTGTAGATTTGATCTAACCTAAGATGAGAATACCACTAGATGATTGAGAACAGCTTCTCTGCGTTGTCCTTGTCTTCTTCCCTTTCTTTCTCTTCATTTTCTGCCTTGTTTTCTTCCTTTTCTTTGGAATCCCGTGGCTCTTTTCTTCTCCCACGTTGCTGCCCTATTTATGCCTTTTTCTGCCTCTAAAACACAGCCACCACACCCCCCTAATGTTAATTAAGGTTAAGTTAAGAGGGGGTGAGCTGTGGGCCGCCCAAGCCCACTATGGGCTGAATTTATGGGCTGCCAGCCCAACAGACTGCACCTTAACATTGTAACATCTATGTCTCATGGCTTCATGATGATCGATTCTTTAAGCCTACAACGACCCTCCCCCAGCACTGCTCATAGCCTATAGCCGACTGCCATTGCTGCCTCACTGATCATTGTTGTTGTAGCACATCGTCAATTGTTTGGCTGCCCAATGTTATAGCCTGCCACCATCATCCTAGGATCTACATAGTAGGAGAAACATCGTTGCACGGATATGTGGAAGTTTGATTTATCCATGTCAGTTCTTATGTAAATATCTCATAATCTCTTGGTTTTAATCAAAGGAGAATAAGAAATAAGAAATATTTTTAGTGATATTGTATTTCTCTCTAGGATCTCTAAAATGGTATAGGATTTCTAGTGAAAAAATAATATAAATTATTTGAGATTTATGTGAGAGGACGAAAATTTGTGCTTAGTGAAAATAACTCAAGGATCTTATAATTGATCTCATATGAGGAAGAATTTGATTTTTTTTCTAGATGCATGTGGGAGTTGTTGAACTCTTATGTTTATTTTTTTAATATATTGTTTGATGGTTGATTTCTATGATTTTTTTTAGTTTTTGGAAGCCTTCTCTCTCTCTTCAATACAATCTATGTGAGGATCCTTGTTTGTCATGTCTATGGCTTCTTTTAACATTCATGGCCTTAACCATTGTTCACAACTTCAACCGTTATCGGTGACTCAATTATTCCCCATGACTTCTCCATGAGTCCATAACATAATCAAGATATTTGTAAATGTTGTAAGTCCATCAACTCCTTGAGATAATCATAACATCATAAGTTTATTGTCTCTCAATAGCGGTCATGACATTCGAATATGCCACAAGATGGCTATGATAATGCGAAGTTTGTCAAATATTCGGGATGGTCACAATCTTCCCAGGCTAGCTACAACATCAAGTCGGTCATGATATCTTCGTCTACTGCATCTTCAAGATGGTTATAATGCCTCTAATATTAAGTCATTTGAAACATCTCCATTTGTCGCATCTTTAAGATAGTTGTAATAGTTTTGTTCTCTACAACATTAAATCAACTCTAAAATCTTAGCTCACCATATCATAAAAGTAGACTATGATGTCCTAAGTATACCAACATTCAAGATTGTTGCAATGTCCACATCACCGAGTTGTTCGGGATGTCTTCATTCCCCACCTTTTCAAGTTAGCGATGGTGTCCCAAGTCTACCACACCTCCAAGGTAGCCACGACCCTTCGATCTAAGTAATATTGATGTCCTTATAAAGTATTCGTATTCAACACTCCCTCCCTACGTATATAATTGAAGTGTCTCAATACTTTTATATATTTTTGACATTTATTATATGGACTATTTAAGTCGACAAACTTTAATGCCCTTATATGTTTTTTATATTTAATACTTTCTATATGGACAATTCAAGTTAGGATATTATGATACTCTTGTGTCTCTTATATTTGACACTTTCTGTGTAAGAATTTCAAGTCAGTATGTTTCGATGCTCTCGTACATCTCTTATATTTGACTCTTCTTATATGAACAACTTAAGTTACTATGCCATAACATTTTCGATTGTCCCCACATCCCATGTGTGCTATATGAGCATTACTTAGTTATTATTGATGAGTATCGAGATCTTAAGTTATATAAATCTTTTTCTCGAAATAAAATATAATGTGCATGATATTGTTAGAAATGATAGTCAATTAAAATTTTAATAATATGGTGATAATGTGGTGTCATCCAAGTGTGTCGATTAGTATGACATTAAAAAGAAAATATTCTCTATTGATACCATAGTTTGGGGCATATGGAAGGAGGGCTTTAGGTATCCATCGACTAGCTTATTATTCAAATAAAATTTATTCTTAAATTTTTTATTGATTTAAATATAGAATATATTTTGTCAAACATATGTGGGTTGTAAGGAGCCCTACGATCAAGAAGGTGGAATGAGTCAATCATTCTTAACGATAATTTTCTATACAATGAATTACGTTCACGTGCAATTGACAAAAATAATGCTAAAAAATAATTATTAGAACTATAGAAACTTTACCTCGCCTTTTTTTTTCCCAATTATATACATAACATAAAAAGATCCCTTTTTTTAATTTTGAAGGATGTCACGATCTACTCCATTAGATCATTACATTGGGCCCTATATCAAGAGGCCACCCACCATAATACGAGGAAATTGTGAAATTTGAGCAAGATTTGCATCAAATTCTATAAGCCGAAAGAGAGATGCTACGATAGTGGTGATTCTTGTTACTTATGGATTTTTGTTAGGGTAAAATTTGAAAAAGGTTATTTTGATCCTATTAAATAAAAAAAATATTTAATAAAAAATAAGAAGGTTAAAAAAAAAATCAGAAGTGCATAGTTGCTGTACTAAGAAATAATTTCACAAACTTTATTGCAAGTATATTTTAATGTAATCAATGTTTCCCCTCTACGGATAAGATCACAAGTGAATTATTACAGATTTACGAGCACAGAAGAAATGAGCTTAGATAGAAAATAGTGAAATAGAAATCTTTTTTTTGGGGGAGGGGAAACAATGTTCCTTAGCTTAGAATAAAGGTAGAGTCCTTGCTATTGAAAAAGCCAAATGGTAATAAAAAAAAAACACGAAAATGGTAAGCCTTAAAACTTTCTTTAATTGAAATATGAAACAACTATAAAAAAATTTAGCGCTTTTTATAAGGAAATAATAAAAATATTGGAAATTTTGAGTTTCCATAAAAATAACACTAACAAGCTCAATAAAACTCAAATATTTTTCAAAATAAAGTTTAAAAACACCAATAATTTTCGAAAAAGTTGTTCGGTGCTTATATTACGTAGGAGGTAACGTGTCTTGAGATACTTAAACTTGGAGGAGGTGGAATGAGAAGGAAGTATCAGGTCCTTTCTTTTGAATTCCTTTCGTTTGATCCAAACTTTTAACACAGTATTACACATTATTGATCACATGTATGTATTTGATTATTGTTCATTGTGCTCCTAGGCATTTGTCATAATGCTTACCATGGCCATAAATGAATAGTCTCATATAACAAAGTCATTACAAGAATGTGTGTGATGTTACGTCACTAGAAAAATATTGTTAATTTTTAATCTACATTCTTTCTATCATCACTATAATAGTAATGGAAGAGAGGAAAGGCTTCTTACACCACTTTTCTAAATAATTTTCTAATGTCATCTAGAATATCGATCTTCTTATGTGATATCTGATCCTTTAACATAATTTTAAATTTCTATTATGAAATTCAATTTTTGATATATCGATCAATCTCGACGTATAATTTTTTATATGATAATTTTTTAATATAATACCTAACTCTCCAACATGACATTTGTCCTTCGATGGCCTGAGTCAACGTAAAAATATTTCTTGTATCATTTGATATAATATTAGTTACTTATATTTATTAATTAATTTTATCATCAATATTCAAAACTTAATATTAAGTCTCGTATATAAATCCATTATGTCAACCTTATAGACCTTATAAAAACAACCCTCACAGATCCAACAGTTAATAGTATTTTTATCAAAATATCTTCAAAAAGTACTTTTTTTTTTGGGTTCAAATTACTGGGCTAGTATAGTTCGATTTGATTCAAACGTTACAAACAGGTAATTATAATTTTTTTAAACGATAAATTGTAATTTTTTTTAAAGTATAACTGTCTTTTTTTTTTTTGTATCGTTTTGCACCAAATGTACCTAAATGACCTCCTTGTCATGAATACTTTCTTTTTGAAATGATGATTAATGAATGTCATTCGCTTATATGGTTTTCTAAAAACAAAATAACTACTCTGTTAGTGAGCATTTTAGTCCAAAATGTATCCAAAAGAATCTTCGTATCACAAAAATTCCTCTCGAATACGATTTAGTTCAATTTTGATCGGTTACAAAATTATTTTGGTCTCCAATCTTGAATATTTTCGATCAAAAATAATAATCCTATCGAAGATGCATAAGGTTTTCTTAAATATAACTTTTCTATGTTGGATCACAGTAAATTAATGGAAAGGTCACCTTTGTAGTTTAATCTACCTTGTGCTGACCATATATATATATATATATATATATATATATTTTTTTTTTTTTTGTGTGTAGAGAGAGAGAGAACGCGCGCCGGGGAGGAGGGATGCTCAAATTGGGCTAATACTCGAGATGAACAGTATATGGGGGTCCGGCCCAAATTGTTGTATGGAAGTTTGGGCCACGGAAGGTCCGGAAACTAGTCGGAGAACAAGGGTAGCAACACCGAGCACCTTTCGAAGCCATTCAGATGATGCCACCTATCCCATTATGAAGACCCGAGCAAGAAACGAGAGCGGGGTCCGAGACTTCGAGGCTCATTCGATAAGAAGGTACAAAGTACGCGATACCAGCACCTCCCCTCTGCCCAAGAACAGAAAGCAACCCAAAGCTGAGTGGAACCAATTCGCTGATCCTTCGAAGCCGCCGTCTCCGACCATCGAGAGAGAGAGAGAGAGAGAGAGAGGCTGTCGATCGTGAGACCCGGCAATGCCTTCGATCTTCTCTCCCTTGACATCTGAGATCCCTTGTTCTTCGCCAACACCCGCGTCGACCGGAAGGAGACCCCCCGGGCTCCCATCATCGTGGCCGACCTACCGGGAATGGAGGAGGAGGGGGAAGGCAGGGTTCTCCAAATTAGCGGCGAGCGCAGCAGGGACAAGGTGGAGGAGAAAAAGAACGACAGGTGGTACCGCGTCGAGCGAAGCAGCGGTAGGTTCCGACTGCTGGAGAACGCCAAGGTGGACCAGGCGAAGGCGTCCATGGAGAACGGAATTCTCACCGTGACCGTAGCCGAAGAGGAGGTGAAGCTCGTCGAGATCTCCGGCTGAGCTCTCGTCAGAGTGCACTGCATTCTACAGGATTGTGTGCTCGGGGAAGATTAACTGTGCCGTGTTGCAATCTTAGTTACCCAAAATGAGTTCACACAGGTGTCTTATGCTTCAATCTGTCACCAAGCAGTACACAGCCTTAATCCATGGTGATCAAAGATGCTACATGAACAAGACCTTTCTATGATCGTCTTGAGCTTAAATGCTTCGGCATGGAATCAACAACACATCCAGAGGAAAGGGCATTTGCATGGACTACACGTAGTAATGTCAGTCACTCTCCGGAATAGCAACCAGCACAGGTCGCCAAGCCCTCCGCAGCAACCGGCACCGGAGACCCGCCGCCGACCTAAACCTCCAAGCTCTGCCACCACGGCGGGCCGTGAGCGCTTCCACTGCCCGCCCGTCGTCGCCACCGCTGCTGTTGCTGCTGCCGCCTTCGTCTTCCACCGACTGCGAGGAAGCAAACAGATCCAGTAGCCTCTGTTTCATCATCCCCTTGCTCTCCTCCAAGCTCGGCTGCTCATCTTCGGAGCAAACCCCTCGGCGGAGCAGCCGACGAAACTTGGAGAAGACGTAGAGCTTCTTCGCCGGCCTCCATCGTTGCCGGATGTTAAAGGAGCGGACGTCGCTGCCGGTGCTGCTTCTGGCTGCAGCGCACTGTACCACCAGCAGCTTCAGCTTCTGCAGAATTCTCATCTCTCCCTCTCTCTCTCTCTCTCTCTCTCTCTCTCACACACACACACACACACACACTCACATATACACACACACACACACAACGCAGCCGGGACTGTAACCCAACTCTGCTGCACTGTGGGTTAAGTCTCTGATCTGCGAGTGTTTTGTGGAGGAGAACAAGGAAGACTGTGTCCTTTTGCCTCGCATAATTGAAAGAGAAGAAAAGGAGGTGGAAAAGGGCAGACTGTTCCTTGCTTCACGTGGCCATGACGAAGTCATCATCGTGTTCCACCTTGCTTTTGGAAAAGGAAAGATCACGGCACTGGAGAACACAGGATTTAAGGCTACAAATCTACTGTTACAACTGTGTCGGATTCTGGGCATAAAATATGGCTGTGATGACTTATGGTTGTCGTAAAGAGGCTTAGATTTGATTTGTTTTGTCCTTTCCTGAACTTTATGTTCCTGTGATGTGTTCCTGGTTCCGATGTCTGGTTTTTCTCCGATTACATTATTGAGATCAGGAAGGAATTCAATTTGATCCCTTTATTTTGACAACGTATTGAGTGTCATAGACTAGAGGCTTGAGAAGGAGTACTTTCTTCTACCTAATTATCCAGTAGTAGTGCTGAGGAATTTATGGTGATTGGTGATCTGTTTGCAGCATTTTCTACAGATGCTTATTCTTCAGCACATTGCATGTTTTTTTTTTGTGATTTGTTCGCAGCATTTTCTTGTTCTTCGACCCATTGCATGCTTTGTTTTTCTCTTTTTCAGAAAAAAAAATCGCTTTTGCATGCTGTACTCATTTTTCCTGTGTTTGTTTTTTCCTCTTTTTGTGAAGGTTGATAGCAGTGACATATCTTGAGAATTTTAATTTTACATGGATGAGTCCAAACATAATTAGCATACATGAAATCAAATACTAATTCGATTAAGAAATTTAAACTTGTTAAGTTAGGACCAAACAAAATATACACCATCCGACACTTTCAATTCTTCGGAAATTTTATTTTTAATTTCGACTATTCTACTGCATAAAATCTTATTTATCCCCTCCTAAAAGAGAAAGCCTAGGTTTCATTTTGTACTCCATTTGACTTGTTATATAGTTCAGCATAATTCAACTTCTGCTCACTGAGCGAAGAGGAACAAATCAGGGATAACTTTAGGCAACCAATCCCAGAAAATGGATATTAAACTTCACATCGTCTGCTGAAACAAATGCCGGATTGAAGATTGATGAAAAGTCCATAAGAAATGTCAGGTAATACTGAACATTAAGAGATTTTGCAACCCATAAAGGTAAAGGCTCTGTATCATCAAAGCTGACAGTGGGTAAGGCCAGCAACTCTCTCAGTCCAAGGCAGCATACACTGAAACATGCATCCATAATCAACAGCGGTATCATGGAAGGTTCGATGCCCACCTCTGGAAAATTCACATAAGCAGCGTTAGAGCCATTAAACTAATCTTTCAATGACAATCATTTAGTCTAAATGTTTAGCATCAGGTTTCTGGAATGCAAAATGATAGAAAACATGATCTCTTCTGAACAGGTTATGCTCGCATAGATAAAAACTACAAATAGAGAAAAAGGGTACAATTATAAAAAAGAAATAAGTAGAGTCCTCTCGTATGATCATGCATACATACTACATGAAGAATTTCATTTTATAAGGGAAGGCAACGCTGCCACGAGGTCATCCTAAATGGAAAGTAGGATACGAGACCCGATAAGTCTATTAAGGCTCACAAATTCATTGATGATTCTCTTTTCCTATTGATGTTTATGCTTCAACAAATAGGATATCCGGTAGTGTTAATCATGTTAGACATCATCAAACATCTCTTCTATGTTGGCAAAGGAGCCGCTCGAGTACGAATGTGTTTTGTAGAGGTTTGTTGAAGTCAAAGAGTAAATGACATTGATAATTCTCTCTGCCTATTGATGTTTATCTTTTAACTAATAGGATATCCAGTAGTATTAATCATGTTAGTTGTCATCATACTTCTCTTTTATGTAGGCAAAGGAGACGCCCGAGTACGGTTGTGTTTTAGAGGTTTGTTGAAGCCAAATAGTTTGACTCATGTAAAACTTCAGTGAGTTTGAATATCCAGAGTCCAAATCAAGCATTTAGCAAGACAGTTCATCAATTATGTTTTGATACAAAACTCATGATACCGAAGTCCTGCAGCTGTGTATTATTTCAAAAGAAAACATTTAAATCGAAGTTATTCAGGTGACTCCATAGAGCACAATACCTTTGTATTTCAAAAGAAAGAAGAAAGAAGACTCACCATGAGATATTGTCCCAGTGAAGAAAACCACCATGGCCTCTGGAATTGTTGAACTTGTATATGGCACCAGAAGCTAATTAAGACAAAAAAAAGAGAAATATGACTAGAAAAAAAATCTATTGAATTAAAAAAAATCAAAGGTTTAAAATGGCAATTAGAATAATAGAAGAGACTAGCAATACAGATTAGTGACTGATGGAAATCCTTTTAGAGATCTTGTGGTGCAAATGGATTTGGTTGATGATAATACCTTCATAACCTCCGATCACTGGATCTTCTGATAGAAGAAGTGGTGTGTCAAGATCAATGAAACTGCAACAATTAGATCATCCAATCACAATTATAAGCATGACATTTTAGGACACAACCTCGACACACTACAAAGGAAAGGATTATGATCATTTTGACATTAGTTAGAGAAGTGGAAAATTTTGAAAGAAAGCATAGGCATACCTGAAACAACCAAGGCCAGCAGCCAGATGAGCAGAAAAGCCCATGGCCAGTCTTGTTTCAACCATACCACCAATCATAAGAGCAACGCCAGCATCTCTAGCAATGTTGATTATCTCGAGTGCACCAATAACCCCTAGCTTTGCAAGTTTGATGTTGATAACATGGGCTAGATTCCCTTGTATAATTTTGTGTGCATCAGCTACGCTCCTACAACTTTCATCAGCAGCAATAGATACACCATATTTATCTTTTGCAATATGACTAACAACATGGAGGCCTTCCCAATCATCTCTATGGACAGGCTGCTCAAATAAAATAGGAGTAACCCCCATAGCTGGAAATATATATGTAAGATCTTTAGCAACATTTTGTCACTCATAACAGGAAGAGAACTTAACACACAAACAGAAAGGACATTTTCTTTTTGTCACAGCAAGTTTACTGAGCATCATATCTCAAAAGAACAAAATATAAATCACAAAGCGACATGCATAGCTATGTACATATAAGCCCGTTAAGTCAGTAGTACATACCATGAAGTTTATCAAGAACTTCAATTGCTTGATGAGATTTGTAGCCTTCGTTTGCGTCCAAAATAAATGAACAATCAGGATGAACATATCTTATAGCCCTCAAAACTTCAATGTCTGAGTTCAAGTCTTTTCCCACCTTGAGCTTCAATGTACTAAACCCTTGTCTGCAATACTTTGCAGCCAATTCAGCAGCTTCACTTGGAGATACAATTGGAATCTGCATTCAAAACATGGAGATCATCCGAAGAAAGAAGCAGTAGAATAGTGGAAGTTGTGATGAAGGACACATTTCAGGTAAGGGAAGGGTTTAACTGTTATATCTGTTGTAATAGAATTTGATGCTCCACCAAACAATCTCCAAAGGGGAATTCTAATACTATTAGCAGCAGCATCAATAAGTGCCATCTCAAACCCAGCTCTGACCTTAAATCCAAAGACAGATGATTAAGAAAAATGTTAGCCAATTTAGCAAATTCAATGTCAAATATGTCCTACATATGCTTGCAGGAATTTGCAGGAAAAAAAAAATCATGCCCGTGAAACCAAAATCAAAATGCAAAACCAGCAGAGGAAGTGGTACAACAATTACATGGAAACTAGAAAAGAAAAAAAATCATGTATATGGTAAAGAAAACTTCTCAATAAATTCATGTGAATCAACAATCTACATTTTGCATGTAGAAAATAAGCAGAGAACAAAAATAAATTATGTGTCTTTATAACATAAAAATAACAGATAAAAAATCAAGATGTTGTGATCCCTGCTTTGCCGCAAGAAACAGCGACTGAGGAATTGTTGTGGCCAATTCAACGGTTCCACTTTTACTGCAGATTCCATACACTTTCCGCACTTTTAGGAGAAACCTCACTCTTCCAAGTGTTTTTTCCTGTATCTACCACACTTTATAGCCCTTTCTATTTTTTATCCCCTCAACAAATTATCCATCTAAAAAAATTCATGTCCTATGGAACCAAATTTGCATCACGCTGCCCTCTTCTTAGTTGCCATCACACGGTATTTGAATCTAGATTTTCGCCAAGCAAGCTAAGAAGTGAAAGAGCACAGGTGAAAATTTGCTAAGCACTTGTAGAGCGGCTATGTAGTTATGAGAGTGAGGAAAAACGTAAATTAGTGCGGTGCGGATGTAAATTTGCGTCCTACCTTAACTAGGCATAAGGCATCTACTTTCATCTCGATTTCCCATCAAAATTTAACCTTGACTCCCCAAAACAACATGCCAAGTTCCAAGAAACAATTAAATCAAGGGCAAGAGAGAAGACTTGATCTCGAATTTCTTATCAAAGATTTGATTTTGATTCCCGTAGCCCAAGAAACATATCGATTAATAGGGAAAGAAGCTAATGCAGAGCATCCAGTACACTAACCGAGGCTAAATCGTGGCCGGGAAGCAGGCGGCCAACCTCGGCAAGCACGGCGCCGAGTGTCATGGGCGGGCTCCGAACGAGGACGCGGCAGGCGTCGGCGGCAGCGGCCAGGGCCGAGGACTGGTCCTCCGCGGTGACGGAGGGCAGCACGGGGGCCTCCCCCCAGCCGACGCTGCCGTTGTGGAGCTCCACCCGGATGGCAACGTTCCCGACGCGGTCGAGCCGGGAGGAGGCGATGGTGAAGGGGCGGGCGAGGGGGACGTCGAGGGGCCGCCCCTCAGCGCGGCCGACGTCGATAGTCAAGGTCTCCTTGAGGCTCTCGAACCCGAACGACATCGCCACGGCCGGCTGCGACCGTCGGGTGGAGGCGTCGGCGCAGCGGAAAATGAAGAGCTCCCGGTGCGGGACTCTCGGGGCATGCGGACGGGGCGTCGTCTTGTTGCGGTGTTTGGTGGAGATGAGTGAGGAAAAGAGCGACGTTTGGGCGGAAGAGTAGAGGGTGGAAGAGCACAACGGATCCATGGCGTGTCCAAGCTGGGCGCGAGTGCGTCGGACAGCAAGAAGCGATGGCCATTAGCTATATAGAGCCGACCATTTGTGTGTTGTTACTGTGGGGTTTTTTTTCTCTGTGCAAACAAAAAAAAATCAAAAATAATATTTTTGAAACAAAAAATATTTTTAGAGTCCTTTAATTATCCTTTCTAAGATAAATCTTGTATGGTTGAATTTTAAGACGCGAGTAATTATCTGTTCTAAGACTAACCTTATAATATTTTATCCTTTCAAGATAGATCCCAAAAAAATACCCTTAAGAGAGTCATTTTTAATATATTTTTTTGCGAGTGAAACCATTTAAGTTTGGATTAGTGTGCAGTCGTCGTTGCGGAGAGGAGGCATTAGATTAGGGACCAGCGTTGATGCATACGAGACACTGTTTTTTGTTGCCCAGTGAATTCTTTTGTGAATTGCGCTCATTGGACTGACTCCTCAGCAGCTGAAGAGTCAATTAGCTGAGGAACGTAAACGTGTGCAGCCCGTGTTGATGAACGTAAACGTGTTGTCATCTGCATCTAAAAAGTATATGTCGATGGAAGAGTTCGTCAACGAAGATTGTTTAGTATTCTTAGGTCTGTCTCTTCTTCCTTTTGAATTGAATGCTCCCAAGGCCGTGGCCGCGTGATCGGCATGGCTTGGTCCGACCGGTGACATATAAGACCGTCTTGGGGATAAAGGTTTTGCCTAATTAGGTCAATCTATCCACCTTTGTCGTCATCGGGTTTCTACGCACAGGCCTAGATCGGGATGGGTGGGATCCTGACTTAGGTCTCTCCAAAGCTCGAGCCAATGGTTTGTTAATATTTCATATCCCTTGTCAAATGTTGGCAAGGGGTTTTTATCATAGCTCTTGGAGGTCGGTCGTACACGGCCTTTGCACGATGGATATGCGGGATGGCGTCATGCGCTGCCATCCCGAGCTTCTCAGAGCGCTCCTTGTTACGCCGACGCTGGTCGGCTCGGCGCCAGATAGCGCGAGAGGAGGACAGCTATTATTCCTGATTTCTGGTGGCGCATCCGATCTGGCACTGCGTCTTCCTCCCGAGGCCCCGCACTCGGGTTGACGTGGCGAGGATCATGTCCTCGTGGGGTAATCCATAATATACACTATCACTTCTCATCCCCAACAAGTCATGCTCCTGGGTCCTCGTGAGGAGCTGAGGGCATGGCTGAGTTGTTAAAGTAGTGGGCAAAAACTTATCCCGCTGGTCGAGCCACCCAACTCGGGCACCAGATGGATTGGTTGGTCAAGGTGTTACTCGCGTGACTACTGGCCAAGTTGCACGACTCGAGCAAAGATTAATCCTGCTAGCCGAGCCACCCAACTCGAGCACTGGATGGGCTGGTTGGACGAGACGTTGCTCGTGTGACTACTGGCCGAGTTGCACGACTTGGGCAGAGACTGATCCTACTGGCCGAGCCACTCAACTCGGGTACTGGATGGATTGGTTGGTCGAGGCGTTGCTCGTGCGACTATTGGCCGAGTTGCATGACTCGGGCAAAGACTGATCCTGTTGGCCGAGC
Organism: Musa acuminata AAA Group; assembly: GCF_036884655.1. NCBI lineage: Eukaryota > Viridiplantae > Streptophyta > Magnoliopsida > Zingiberales > Musaceae > Musa > Musa acuminata. Next base: position 21,511,712 of record NC_088348.1, on the reverse strand, counting down.
CATCCAACTCAGGCACTAGATGGACTAGTTGGATGAGGCGTGGCTTGTGTGACTATTGGCCGAGTTGCACGACTTGGGTAGAGATTGATCCTACTGGCGAGCCTCCCAACTCGGGTACTGGATAGACTGATTGGATGAGGCGTTGCTTGTGTGACTACTGGCCGAGTTGCATGACTCGGGCAGAGACTGATCCTGCTTGGCTGAGCCACTCCTTGGCGAATTTATTCGTGCTTCATCATATTATATGTTTTTGGTGGGAACTCCACGAATTTGGGGTATATGGGGAGTTACGCAAGATTAGATGCTGACATTACTTCTCACCTCGGGGAGTCCAGACATCGACTTATGGTGATGGGTTTCTTCTTTATAAACCCCTAACTGTGAACTATGGTGGTATTGTTCAATCGTTGTTTTTCTGCTCACACCTTGGATCGTTGCTCCTTACCTCGAGGTCGGGATGTCTTCATCTTCCTCGCCTTCTTCCTCTTCGGGTCAGTCGATTCTCGAGATCAGCAACTCGGGTTCCGGTAGTTCTAGGATAGAGGTGATCAGTTCCTAGTTAGGTGGCTTGCCCCTAGTGGATTTGAAGGCCTTTGCAACCCTTCAAGTGATGAGGTCATGGCACGATGTTGAATTGGTGGTGATCGAGGAACTCTTAGGTTCGATTCGGGATCGTTACAGGATCCTGAAGAATTATAGGCTTCACGCTCCACGTCCTGGTCAACGTCCTTACGATCCGTTTCCTAATGGGTTTGGGCTGACCACGGATGCTCTTGAGGCGGGGCTGTGGTTTTCGTTGCACCCGGTTATCAAAGAATGCCTCCACTAGTGGGGGATCTCACCATCCTAGATGGCATCGAACTCCTGGCATTACCTAGTGGCTTTCCTCGAGGAGTGTTGTGGGGCGAGGATCGAGCCGACCCGAACTCTTTTCTTAGCCTGTTTCCGCTTGTACAAGGGGCGAGGCGGGTATTACTATTGGGAAATCTTGAGAGCGACATTACATGCGCAGTGGAAGAATAGAAAACAAAATCCCCAATTTCTAAAGATATGTTCGTTGTTGTGCGAATATTGGTATAAAAAAATCTACGAAATAGAAAACCATGTGTAAGATAGATTTTATTACCTAGGGAGATCGTATATCCCTTAATCCTTGTAGATCTCTAGAAGAGGGTGAAGGAGGTTAAGTGCCCTCCTCTCTGACGGTGATCCACACAGTAGGGTTGTGATGATGCTACTCAAAACTCTAGGCCTGCTTTGAGGCGGAGAAGAGGGAGGAGAATAGGAGAAGGCAACCAAAAAGGCTCTAGCTTATGAACCACTAGTCCCCTCCTATTTATAGAGGTCCCTTGTCAACTTAACCTTAATGGATCCTCCCCTATTGGGTATTGAATCTCCATCCAAGTACCCAAGCCTCTTAGATGAGTGGATCTCTATCCAATAATCTCTCATGGGCTCTCATTGGATCTCATCCATAGGATTCAATAATTTAGGGGCTTATTAGATATCCAATAAGATAGAGGCTCCGGCGGATATCTCATATCCAAACCTCTACTCATCGTAATGCCTACTATATGTGTGTGACCTTCTAGGCCCAATATCGAGCTAGCCGTGAGTCATATTTGTCAAAATTTCTTCTAACTCAATAAATTATTACCTCCATAATAATTTACTCGACTCATCGACTGCGGACGTACTAGGCCACTACGTCGCAGTCCCTAGATGATACAAGGGAATCCAATCCATTAGACATGTCTGTCCTCAGTTATCATGTACCTATAGTCCCTTATCTATCTAGTATCCCAAAGACCGTATACCAGGCATAGTGTTGTTAGACCCATACAGTTTCTACTCGAGTCCCGCTCTAATCGGATTCTCCCGGAAAACTCTTTCTCTCTCAATCTGAATAACCCTGGCTAGGGATTTGTTTGAGCAAGAACACATGGAACATTACTCTCATGACACCGAGAGTGATGATCCTCTATCGATACTCAATAGCCCTCATAAAGTTGACTACCACTCTCGATGACTAGTTGTGATGGATCTAAGACATCCAAACCTATAAGTCAGGTATCAAAGAGTGGAGCACTCATACAAGACATCCTTGGTGTCTCAAGTCTAAGGACCAAATACACCACTGGGACTACGGAATCGCTATATGATAATAAGACATCATTAACCATTTAGCGTTCCGTAAGCGGATCAATTAGTGAACTTATTCCCCAATGAGCACCTGTATTGTATCCCTAGTGTCCCCACACGAGCAGCTATGAGACCAGCTGCATCCATCATATGGACGGGTATACAACATACCAGTCTGTCCAGTTATCTCGATATCCCTCTCGAGTAATCTATGACCGGGATTATTTAGGATCCGTGTTTAAAGATGAATCGATCTCATTATCGTGATCTTATCACGATCTGATTCCCATTGCACAGATCCACGGACATCACTATATATATATATATATATATATATATATATATATATATATATATATATATATATATATATAATATAATATAATATAATATAATATGATAAATGCCAAAATATAATAAGTAAAAAGACTACGTGTCAAGTCACACATGTCATCACTCACGTGAATGGCTTGCATGACACATATGACTAGCAATCTCCCACTTAACTTAAAGCCAATCACCTATGTGTCTAATCTCTATCCGACCCCTGTGACATTCAAAGACAATCTGAGACAACGACTTTGTAAGTGGATCTGCAATGGTATCTTCGGATATAACTTTTTCCAATGCTACATCTCCTTGGGTCACGATCTCTCCAATAAGTTAGAACCTCCTCAGAACACTTCTGATGAGACCCGGGTTCCCTCATTTAAGCAATTGCCTCGTAGTTGTCACAATATAAGAAAATCGGCTCCTCGCTACCCAGCACGACTCCCAGATCTATGATGAACTTCTTCATCCAGACTCCCTCTTTTGATACCTCGACTGCAGCAATGTATTTCGCCTCTATGGTCGAGTCAGTAGTAGTATCTTGCTTGGAACTCTTCTAGCATACTACTTCTCCATTCAAAGTGTATACATACCCCAAATTCGACTTGCTATAATCGACATCAGACTAAAAGCTCGAGTCTATGTTGTTAGGATCAAGAGCGGCACAAGGGGGGGGTGAATTAGTGCAGCAGAAAATTCTTCAATTTCGTATAAAATTCGTCTTGATTCAAATCGTTTCAGAAATATGTTGAACTTAAAACTTTCGTAAGAATGTAAGGAGAAGCTCAAGGAGGTTTGCAGTAAAGTAAATTGCACAAAAGGGAAAGCAAACCAAAATTTAGAGTGGTTCCAATGAGACCTATGTCCACTTTGGATTCCTCCTCCGTCGAGGTCATCGACGTCCACTAAAGGCCTTCCTTCAATAGGCAAAGAGCAATAACATTTTACAGCTCTTTCTCCTTTTGCCGGGTTTAGGAGACAACCCTTACAAGTCTCACTCCTCTTTCTTGGATGGTTACAAGGCTAAGAGAGGGAGGAGGAGAACTCTTCTCACTTTTACAATACTTTTCACACCCCAAACACTTAGAAATTTTCACATATATAATAGCACTTTGTTAGCCTTTCATGTAGAAAAAGGTAGGGTATTTATAGGCCCCAATAGCTTCAAAATTTGAAGTCAAAAAATTCAAATCCTTGGATTTTGAGATGTTGGCGGTACCACCGCCTGACAGGGGTGATACTACCACTGACAGCATTGATTGCCATCGGTACCACTACCCAGACCACCTGGGAGATTGGGTCTCCCAAGCGATGTCACCGCCGACTATGTTTTCAAGGGCTAAATAGGCTATTCAATCCGGCCTAATTCAGCCCTATTAAAGGCCCAATTGGCCCCTAATTAAGTTAATGGGATTACCTCCCAATCCTAACTCAATTTACGGACTAATTATAATAATTAAGACAATTGACAAAGCATTCTTGTTCTGGTACGTCAATTGCTCTTCCGGCGAACTTCCGATGAACTCTCAACAAAGTTTCGATGGACTCCCAACAAGCTCCTGGACTTTACAATAATCTTCTTGGCGAGTTTTGATGAGCTTCTTTGGTAAGTTCTTGGACCTCTCGGTTGGTTCCGGCAGAACTTCCGACGAATGTCCGGACTTCCGACGAACTCTTGAGCTCCCAACGAGATCTCGATCTTGACTTCGGCATAACACCTGCTTTATGTCTTACTGCTATCGTAGTTAATCCTGCACACTTTTCTTAACATATAGATTAGATCAAACAATCTACAATTGATTTCATCATCAAAATATGAGATTCAACAATCTCCTCCTTTTTTATGATGACAATCAATTGATGACGGAGTTAACCTTAACTCCCCCTATCTATATGGCATACATGAGAAAAGACATTCTTGAATTCAAGGTCTTTGAATTCAAGTATCAATCTGATAAGTTAAGTTCATTTAAACTTATCAACATGCACATCATGATTCCTATCATGATTTAACATTCTCATAATACAATGCCATGTATTTATCAATGAAAATGATGTCAAGGCGTGATATCTATTTTCAAGTCCAATCATAGACATTCATCATTTGTAAGTATGATACGAATTTCAAATATAAAACATAGCAAGATGATAAAGATATCAATTCATCATTCTATGGCAAGATATTAATTATAAAATAACAAGCTAAGCTTAAGATATCTTATCATAATGAAAGACATTTATCAAGCATTCACAAGATATCTTATCATATGTTAAATTTTATTTTCGGACTTTCTTTATTATTATTTTTTTAATCACTCATTTGAATCATGAACCTATAGTATGCGCAATGAGCCATATGCATTTTTCATATAAGTGTTTATGATAAGCATTTACGATAAGATACATTGCATATATTTACAATGCCAATTTGTCATCAATTTATTACTTTTTGGTATTATTTATCCCCCTTTGTCATCAACAAAAAGGAGAACAATTCAACAATGCAAGTGTGGTAAAAATTCATGCGAGTTTCACACAATTTATCCAATTAATATTGCATCATTGCATGGTAATATTCAAAAGTTCTCAATACTAAAGAGATAGATTCCATCAACTTCTCCTCCTTTGTCATCAAAAACTTTGCATGAAGAAGATGAAGGAAGGTAAGGAGGGAATCTATTAAGAATCTAATTTGTGAAATGATTTGAATCAAAATATCATTTGAAATCAAATCGTTGTTCTTGCAAGTAATCATCTCACACAAAAATTCATCTTTCAAGGATCAAGATATCCATTGGAATTCATAAAATTCATCTTTCATGAGAAGAATAAGGAAGAATTCATGGGAAAGAAGTGCCATATGAAGAATAAAGGAAATTCCATGAATAAACCTTCATAAATCAAATCTATTTCTCAGTTAAAGATTCATAAGAGTGAAATCCGTGAGAGATGCATTTGTCAATGAATTCCATATGTCAAACATCATTAAGTGATGGAGCAAGGATATGAAGTAAACTTGATATCAAGGAAGATAAAACCGAAATAAATTCATGAAAGCTCCATTTATGAAATACATTAAGAGAAGGCACCAAGTCTGGAAAAGAAATGATATCTAGTCTAGTTGCGATGAGGTATAGTAAACTACCTATCATACCCCTATAGGCTTTTTGATCAAAGCTTTATCCATATTCGTCAATGTTTAGCTTAATGGAGGTACTCATAGGAGTATTGATAGCCTTTGAACTATCAATATTAACCATTTTAGCAAGTCTAATGCATATTTTGTTTGACTAATAAAAATATCATCCTTAAGTTGTTTGATTTGTAAGCCAAAAAAGAAGGTTATTCCCTCATTAGGCTTATTTTAAACTCTAGACTCATGCTTTTGGCAAATGATTCACATAAGGATTCATTTGTAGAGCCAAAAATAATGTCATCAACATAAGTTTGAACAATAAAAAAATTATTTTTAAAATTTTTGATAAACAATGTAGTATCGACCTTGCCTTTAGAGAAATTATTTCGAATAAGAAAAGAGCTAAGTCTCTCATACTAAGCCCTTGGGGCTTGTTTTAAACTATAGAGAGCTTTAAATTTACATATATGATTGGGTAACTTATCATTCTCAAATCCGGGAGGTTGTTCAACATAAACTTCTTTGGAAATAAAGCCATTAAGAAAAATACTTTTAACATCCATTTGAAACAACTTAAAATTATTACTGCTAGCATAGGCAAGGAGCATCTTTATGGCTTCTAATCGTATCACGATACCTTCTTCTTGGTTGAAACTCTTGGCCACTAATCTAGCCTTGTTTCTAATCACGATACCAAATTCATCTTGCTTGTTTCTAAAGACTCATTTAATACCAATAACTAAATAGTCATTTGGCCTGGGAACAAGCTTCCATACCTCATTTCTCTCAAATTGATTCAACTCTTCTTGCATTGCGATAAACCATGAATCATTTTTCAAGGCCTCATTAATGCATTTAGGTTCAATTTGAGAGAAAAAAGCAGCGTTTGCACAAAAATTCTTAAGGGAAGAACGAGTTTGAACCCCTTTTGATGTGTCTCCTATGATTAGCTCCTTAGGATGAGCATCTACATACTTCCATTCCTTGGGTAAGGATATTTCGGAAGAAGATGTTTCCAAGTTGCTAGATGGAGTAGGGGTTTCATTTAATTTTAAAGCATCAAAGTTAAGATCATCATCAAAATCATTTTTCTTAATTTTAAAAACTTCATTAAAAACCACATGAATAGACTCTTCTACAACCAAAGTTCTTTTGTTAAAGATACAAAAAGCCTTAGAAATAGAAGAATAACCAAGAAAAATTCCTTCATCAGATTTTGCATCTAACTTCCCTAAGGTATCTTTTTCATTCAAAATAAAACATTTGCATATGAAGACTTTAAAATATGAAACGTTGGATTTTTTGTTGTTCCATAACTCATAAAGAGTTTTTGAAAGGAATGGTCTTACTAGAACCCTATTCATGACATAGCATGTCATATTTACGACTTCGGCCCAAAAATATTTGGGTAAGCTATGTTCGTTTAACATAGTTCTAGCCATTTCTTGTAAGTTTCTATTTTTTCTTATGAACTTGCCAAAAAAACTTATCAAAACTCGCCAAAAAGATCGTCGTAAAGTCCAGGAGCTTGCCGGGAGTCCGCCGGAACTTTGCCGGGAGTTCGTCGGAATATTGTCGGAAGAGCAACTAATATACCGGAACATGAATGCTTTGTCAATTATCTTAATTGTTATAGTTAGTCCATAAATTGAGTTAGGATTGGAAGGTAATCCCACTAACTTAACTAAGGGCCAACTAGGCCCTTAATAGGGCTGAATTGGGTCGAATTGAATAGCTCATTCAGCCCTTGAAAACATGGCCGACGGTGGCACTGCTTGGGAGACCCAGTCTCCCAGGTGGTCTGGGCGGTGGTATCACCTAGACTGGGTGGTAGTACCACTGGCAATCAATGCTGCCAGCGGTGGTACTGCTAGAGCTCGGTCTTTGAGCTCTGTTAGGTAGTGGTACTGCCCATTAATGGCGGTGGTACCGCCAGCATCTCGAAATCCAAGGATTTGAATTTTTTGGATCCAACTTTTGAAGCCATTGGAGCATATAAATATTCCACCCTTTTTTACATAAAAGGGTAACAAAGTGCTATTATATGTGTGAAAAATTCTAAGTGTTTGGGGTGTGAAAGGCGTTGTAAAAATAAGAAGAATTCTCCTCCTCCCTCTCTTAGCCTTGTAACTATCTAAGAAAGAGGAGTGAGACTTATACGGGTTATATCCTAAACCCGACAAAAGGAGAAAGAGCTATAAAATATGGTTGGTCTTCGCCTATTGAAGGAAGGCCTTTAGTGGATGCCGGTAACCTCGACGGAAGAGGAATCCGAAGTGGACGTAGGTCTCATTGACCGAACCACTCTAAATTCTGGTTTGCTTTTCCTTTTGTGCAATTTACTTTACTACAAACCTCCTTGAGCTTCTCGTTATATTCTTACGAAAGTTTTAAGTTCAACATCTTTCCGAAACGATTTGAATCGAGATGAACTTTATACGAAATCGAAAAATTTTCCACTGCACTAATTCACCCCCCCCCCCCCCCCCCTCTTAGTGCCGCTCTTGATCCTAACAATTGGTATCAGAGTAAGGTTCACTCTCATTTGGTTTAAAACCGAAGAGAGATGACATTTGTCGGCAACCAAGAGGGTCATTCAATTACACATCCGCCCATGTTCAATAGGATGGATTATACATATTGGAAGACTAGAATAAGGATCTTTCTAATTTCAATGGATTTTAAATTATGGAATATTGTAGAAAATGGGTTTCAAAGTCTTCTTTTCCAATGAACGATTAGAATGAATTGGAGAAGAAGACTTTCGCTTTAAACGCCAAGGTTATGAATGCCTTGTTTTGTGCTTTAGATAAAACCGAGTTCAATCATGTGTTTATTTGTGAAACTACTTTTGATATTTAGCATACACTCGAGGTGACTCATGAAGGCACTAGTAGAGTGAAGGAGTCAAAAATTAATCTTTTAGTGTACACTTATGAGTTGTTTCAGATGAAACCGAGTGAGATCATTGGAGACATGTACACCCAATTTACAGATGTCGTCAATGGTCTAAAAGGACTTGGTAAAAGTTTTTCAGATTTTAAACTTATTAATAAAATTTTAAGTCCCTTCCAAAAAGTTGGGACCCTAAAGTCATGGCCATTCAAGAGGCTAAAGATTTAACTTTCCTCTCGAAGAACTAATCGGGTCACTAATGACTTATGAGATAACTTGTAATGCTCATGAAGAGCTTGAGAACAACCTTCCAAAGAACACGAATGATATGATACTACGAACTCAAGAAGACCACTTGGAAGAAAATTCCAGTGACGAGGACTTTGACGAAGACTTGGCACTCTTAACAAAAAGGTTCAAAAAATTTATTAAAAAAATAAATATAAAAATGACACTAAAAATAAAATTGAACCCAAGAAAGAACAAGTGATATGCTATGAATGCAAGAAGCCAGGACACTTCAAGAATGAATATTCCGAAGTAAAGAGGAAGCAACCCAAGAAGAAGAAGGCTCTTAAAACAACTTGGGATGACTTAAGTACATCCGAAGAAGAGGAGCCAACCAACACCGAGCAAGTTGCTCACTATGGGCTAATGGCTATTGGAGATGAGGTGAGTAGTTCATTTGATGCAAATTTATCCTTTGATGAACTATTAAATACTTTTCATGATTTATTTGATGAATGCAAATCAATTAGTAAAAAATATAAATTATTAAAAAAAGAGCATGATTCTCTTGTTAGTGATTTCAATAGATTAAAAGTTGAGCACAATGATAGTTTAGCTCCATATACAAAATGTGATGAACTAGAAATACTTCAAAAGGAAAACTTGTTATTTAAATAAATCTTAGAAAAGTTTGAGGTTGGTAGCAAGTCCTTGAACATGATCCTTGCCAACAAGGGTCACATTCATAGAAAAGGCGGAATCGGATTTGTGAGTAGTTCTCACCAAAATCCAACCACCTTTGTTAAAGACCCTACTTTATATGTTTCACCCCGAAACAAATGTAACTTTTGTTGTAAATTTGGGCATATAGCTTATCATTGTTCATTTAAGAAATATAGTCCACACAAATTGATTTGGGTTCCTAAAAGAACTTCAAATGACTCAATGCAATATGATAAGCTATGTAGATCGATTTTTGAGGCAACCAAGGTCAAATGAGTACCTAAAAATCATCCTTTTTTGTAGAAAAAATTACTTTCACAAGCTACGAGCAAGAGATGGTACTTTGATAGTGGATGCTCAAGGTATATGACCGGAGATCCATCTTAATTCTCTAAGCTCACTAGCATAGACGAAGGATATGTCACATTCGGAGACAACAACAAGAGTAAAATCATTGGCAAAGGAATCATAAGTAATAAATCTAACTTTTTTATTAAAGATATGTTGTTGGTTGATGACTTAAAGCATAACCTTTTGAGCATTAGTCAATTGTGTGATAAAGGTTATACCATTAGATTTGAATCTAATACTTGCATTATTGAAAAATCATACAAAAACACATCTATGATTACCTTAAAATAAAATAATGTATACACTATCGATATTGATGATCTTTGTAATGAAATATGCTTTTCGGTTTTGAATGATAATGCTTGGCTTTAGCATAGGAGATTAGGTCATGTTAGCATGAAACTATTCTCTTAAATCTCATCTTGTAAGATGAATTCCTCATATAAAGTCCGTTAAAGACAAAGTGTGTAATGCATGTCAACTAGGAAAATAAATAAAAGGTAGTTTCAAACCAAATAACCAAATAAGCACCTCTAGACCATTACAATTGATCCATATGGACTTATTTGGACTAATTGTTACATCAAGCCTAGGAGATAGCAAATACACCTTTGTCATTATGGATGACTATAGTAGATACACATGGACTTATTTTTTGGCACACAAAAGTGATTGCTTTAGGCATTTTTCTAAGTTTTGTAAACTTGTTCAAAATGAAAAAGGTTTTATGATTTCATCAATTCGAAATGATCATGGTGGTGAATTTCAAAACCATGATTTCTAAGAATTTTATGAATCTAATGGATACAACTATAATTTCGCTACTCCAAGAAATCCTTAACACGTACATATAGCCTTCAACCCTAAGGCTACTACCTCCATATACTAGTAAAAGATCCTTAGTCCTTCTCAAGTACTTAAGGATACACTTTATTGCTTTCCAATGCTCCAAGCTTCGATCCGCTTGATACCTGCTCGTGACACTCAGAGCATGCGCTATATCAGGCCTGGTACATAGCATGACATATATGATAGACCCTATTACTGAGGCATAGGGTATTCTATCCATGTTTGCCCTTTCTTCAGGAGTCTTTGGGGACATACTCCTAGAAAGCGATATCCCATATTTCATCGGTATGAGACCTCTCTTAGAATTTTTCATGCTAAACCTTTTGACAATGGTGTCTATGTACCTGAACTGGGACAAGCGAAGTATCCTCTTAGATCTATATCTATAGATTTGAATTCCCAAGATATAAGATGATTCCCCTAAGTCCTTAATGGAGAAGTGTCTAGATAACCAAAACCAAGCCTTTATTGTGTATAGTATTCCTACATCATTCCCAATGATCAGGATGTCATCCACATATAACACTAAGAATGTGATAGCACTCTCACTTACATTCCTGTACACACAAGGCTCATCTTTATTCTTAACGAAGTCATAAGATCTGATTACCTCATCAAATCTTATGTTCCAACTTCGAGAAGCTTGCTTTAGTCTATAAATGGATCCAAGCAACCTACACACCTATCTGGGCAGTCTTTGGATACGAATCCCTCGGACTGTATCATATACACCTCCTCCTCGAGGTTGTCATTGAAGAATATAGTTTTCACGTACATCTATTAGATCTCATAATCATAGTGTGTGCTGCAATAGCCAATAGAATTCGGATGGATTTTAGCATTGCTACGGGTGAGAAGGTTTCATCATAGTCAACACCTTGCCTTTGACGATATCCCTTAGCCACTAGCCTTGCTTTATAGGTCTTTACCTTTCTATCTACTCCGATCTTTTTCTTAAAGATCCACTTACAATCGATGGGTATAATACCCTCGGGCGCATCAACTAGGTTCTAAACCTTATTGGAGTACATGGAATCCATCTCAGAATTCATGGCTTCTTGTCACTTCTTGGAGCCTATACTCATAATAGCCTCCTCATAGGTTTGAGGATCAATATCCTCAACATCCTCTCCTCCAATATGTCCTACATATCTCTTAGGAGGATGTGATACTTGCCGGACCTACGTAAAGTCGGAACTTATGTGTTAGGTTCCTGAACAGACTCGGGCTATAAAGTGGTGCTTGAGCTAGGTTCTCCAACCTCGCTCAACTCTATCATGCTCCCACTGTCTCCACCAAGAATGTGTTCCTTCTTAAGGAACACCACTTTCTTGACTACAAAGACCTTTTGGTCCTCGAGATAATAGAAATAATATCCACAAGTTTCCTTGGGGTATCCCATGAACTTACACCGCTTCGTCCTTGATTCCAAACCTATCGGGGTTGTGTCTTTTAACGTGGGCAGGGTAGCCTCAAATCTTAACAATATTAAGATCGGATTTCTTCGCTTTCCATATCTCATATGGTGTAGATACTATCGACTTAGTTGAAACTCTATTCAGAAGATAAGCTGCGATCACTAGGGCATATCCCTAGAATGAGATGGGTAGGTCAGCAAAACTCATCATGGACTGTACCATGTCTAACAGCGTACGATTCCTCCTTTCTGATATACCATTGAGCTGAGGTGTATAATGTTAGGACCAGAGCGGCACTAAGAGGGGGGGGGGGGGGGGGTGAATTAGTGCAGCAGTAAAGTACGATAAACTTTCGACGATTTAAACACTTACGGAAACTTCGTACGATAAAAGCAACGTTTCGTTTGAAACCGTTTCAATTGCGTTTTAACTTGAAGGCATATGTAAGAAGGAGACAAAGAAGTAGAGCATCAAAGTGAAGATGGTTTGCAGTAATATAAATGATAATAAGATAAATGCAAACCGATTTATAGTAGTTCGGTCATGCGACCTACATCCACTTGCGAAGCCTTCTTCGATGAGGCTCCCAACTTCCACTAGCAAATCACTTTGAAGGGGAAGGACAAATACCCCTTTTACAACCTTTTACAAATGGTTCACTCTCTTACAAATTTTCAAAGAGAAAGAAGGAGGTGAACACTCAAGCAATTGAAAATAAGACTTGCTAAAGACTTTACAAAGGCTTTTGTCTCAATCTAATGCTTCTCAAAGGTTGTTGTCTTAGCTGAGAATTGAGGGGTATTTATAGGCCTCAAGAGGATTCAAATTTGGGCTCCAAAATTTGAATTCTCTTTGGTTCCTGATGCTGGCGGTGCCACCGCCTGTCAGTGGCGGTGCCACCGCTTGTTAGTGTCTGACACTGACAGTGTACTGGCGGTGCCACCGCCCTGTCCGGCGGTGCCACCACCGGACCTCTCGGGTGCTGGGCGTTGCCACCGCTCAGTCCAGCGGTGCCACCGCTTGGTTCTCGGGTTTTGGGCGGTGCCACCGCCTAATCTGGCAGTGCCACCGCCTAAACCAATTCAGCTCATTGGTTGGGCTCCAAACTTGGCCCAAACCAGTCCAAACTCGGGCCCAATTGGCCCCTACTTAGGTTATAGGATTAACACCTAATCCTAACCTTAATTAACGTGCTAACTATGAATTTAAAGATATTTCCTAAGCTATTACAAAGTCCACAAGTCAAGACTTCTTTCGACGAGCTTCCGGCGAACTTCCGGCGGTCTTCCGACGAACTCTCGAAAACCATTCTACGGACTCCCGGCAAGCTCCTAGACTTCATGATTTGATCTTGGCGAGTTCCAATGAGCTTCTTCAGCAAGCTCTGATCTTTCTCGGCAAGCTCCGCGAACTTCCCATGAACCTTCCGGCGAGCTTCCGAAAAACCCTTCGGCAAGCTCCCTACTCATTCTCGGCTAGTTCCGGCAGCATTCCCGACGAACCTTCGGACTTCCGTCGAACTCTCGAACTCCCAACGAATCCTTTGCGCTTGACTCTGATACTTTGTTTTGCTTTATATCTTTGTCGTTATCGTAGTTATTCCTACACACACAAACTAAAACTCTACTCCGATCTAGACAATTATTACAATGCGAATTGACATTCTATTGCCCGGCACGTCATTGGTTGGCACTTCGTTCGATTCTTCAGCGCATCGTCCTTGTTAGGATCGGAGCGGCACTAAGAGGGGGGGAGGGGTGAATTAGTGCAACGGATTAAAACTTCGATTTTAGAAAAATCTTTCGTACGATAAGAACGGAACTTGAAAAGCTTAACTTGAAGGCGTATTCTTGAAGTTGCGCAGCAAGGGTAATAAGGAACTAAAGCAGTAAGAAGATTTGCAGTAATGTAAATGGCAATATTGAAATGCAAACCAGAGATTACGCCAATTTTAGAGTGGTTCGGTCAAATGACCTACATCCACTTGCGAGGCTCCTCTTTGATGAGGCTCCCACCTTCCACTAGCAAATCTCTTGAAATGGAAGGGTAAACACCCCTCTTACAACCTTTTACAAGCAGTTCAACCTCTTACAAATTTTCAATAAGAAAGAAGGAGGAGAACTCTCTAGCAAATTGAAAACAAGACTTGCTAAGACTTTCTAAGACTTTTCTCTCAATCAAATGCTTCTCAAAAGTTGTTCTCTCAACTGAGATTTGAGGGGTATTTATAAGCCTCAATAGGATTCAAATTTTGGGCTCCAAAATTTGAATTCTCTTTGGGTTCCCGAATGTTGGAGGTGCCACCGCCCAGCCAAGCGGTGCCACCGCCCAGCGCTCGGGTGCTGGGCGGTGCCACCGCTTGGCTCTCCGGTTCGCTGATTTGGCTTGATTTTAGCCCAAACCAAATCGGACTTTGGGCCCAGTTGGCCCCTAACCAGGACATAGGATTATCTCTTAATCCTAATCCTAATTACAAGTGAACTACATAACAAAACACATCCTAAACAAGTTTTCTACCGCGAACGTCGAGTCTTGTTCCGGCGAGCTTTCCGACGAACTTCTTCCGACGGACTCCCATCAAGCTCCCGAACTTGTGATGACTTTAACGAGTAGCCGAGCCTTCTCGGTGATCTCCGTGAACCTCCGATAATCTCTTCGGCGAACTTCCGAAAATTTCGACAGGTTCCCGATTTCTTCTCGGTTGGTTCTGGTAGCATCTCCGACGATTCTTCGGACTCTTAAACTTCCATCGAACTTGACTCCAGTATCCTTGCTTTATGTTTTCTGGTTATTGTAGTTAATCCTGCACACTTAACTCAATAATATGGATTAGATCAATTAACCCACCAATTGATTATATCATCAAAATCCGAGATTCAACAATCTCCCCCTTTTTGATGATGACAATCAATTGATGACGGAGTTAAACATAACTCCCCCTATCTATATGCCATATTATGAGAAGATAAAAAAACACTTGAATTCCATCCTATTGGATTCAAGCATAACCCGATAAGTTCTAATCGTAGAGCTTATCGTTATCCTCATTAAACAATAGTAAGTACGAAACTTCGATGAAAATCATAAGTTAAATGATAAGGGACGAATTTTGCTACGACAGAAGATAAAGATTTTTCATATAAATTTCATGATATAGATGTAAGGCATGCTTTCAATATAATCAATCTTGTGATATTTTCAAGGATTTGCAAGGCATATAAGACATTCATATCACACAAGTTTTTGAAATTCATATAAGTCATGCTATCGTTATGATGTAAGTCATCACTTAGTCATCACTTCTCCCCCTTTGTCATCAACAAAAAGAGACAAGCCAGCTAATTGATGATCATAGAAAAAAGGTTTAGCATTTAACAAAGTTCATCATTCAAATTTGCCAAAAATAGTTTATCCAAAAGACATCATCATTTATGCAGATTAAAACAGTAGTTATCTAAAAGGAAGGATCAATTTTCGTTCAATCGATGACAAACTTGAACTTGTTGTTAAAAGCAAACAGAACAGAATAAAAAGATATATCAATTTAATCCTTAGGAGGTAATCCACAGTGCTGATACATGATATCTATTTTTTCATTCATCTGTCGTAGTGTCTTCAAAATTTCAACTTGTTGATTCTGAATTTGTTCTTGCTGTGATTTGATCTGAGACAGTTCCGCCATAATGATATCTTCAGAGGAGGAAATAGGAGCTGAAGGTGCTGCGCCAAAGGAAGTAGGAGGAGGAGATTCATTTCCCATAAGAATTGGTGTTTCGGGGTGTTCTTTTGGTGGAGGAATTGGATCAGTCCTTCTAGGCTGCCTAACCCATATGCCATTGCTAAAAGTGCACCTAAGTCTTTTCAGTAGGTTTTTATTTATTATGTTATATCGATCATTTTGAATAGATTCTTCATCGGGTGGGATGCAAATGTCATAGGCATAAAGAAATCTAATGATTAACCTCCCATATGGCAATATAGTATCTTTAGCCATAATATCCTGTATGTGTTGCCGAATTGAGTACCCAAAACAATTATGCTGACCGGTCATAATCCAATACATGGTACTCATCTCTATTTGACTTATTTCGTCAAGATGAAATTGTTTTGGGAATATGATGCTTGTGATAATGTGATGAAGGATTTTAGAGTTGAAAGGCAGTAAGTGTTCACAGCTCTTAGGTAGGAAGTCAAGGTTTGGATTTGCAAAAATTGTTTCTACGGCTTCGGTATAGGTTGCTCCTATTGTTTTGACGTCCCATTTTCCTTTAAAATAGCATCCCCTATCTTTTTCAGTTATGCCAATTAGCTCACAAATGGTGCTGTCAAATATTCTAATGGGTGTTCCTAGAAGGTAAGTGCTTAGGCTATCATTGTCTTCATATAGGTTGGCATAGAACAATCTCACTAACCGTGGATAGATTGGTTCCTCTATTTGTAGTAGAGGTAGAGCTTCTAGGTGTGCAAACCACCTAATGGGATCTAAGTCCTCTAGTTCATCCAGATCAACGTATTTTCCTTTATGGACACATCGTGTTTCAAATTTTGGAAAGCTAAGGGCTACCTCTTTTGATCTAAAAAGGTCATGGTTATATGAATCTCCTTCAATCCTTTTTCCTTTTGATCTCTTAGGAGCCATTTTCTAGACAAGATGATGATGAAATTTTGAAAAATAAGCAAGAGAAAGAGAAAAGAAAAGAGGGATTTCAAGTGTTACCTTGTGGAGATTATGTTGAGAGATGGAAAGCTTGGACCACCAAGAATCCTTCTCCAATGCTTCTAAGAGTTAGAATGAGGGTTAGAGGGAATGGGAGAGGGTTTTTTGAGAGGTTTTTCTTCGGGTTGGGGGCGGTGTCACCGCCGGCCCTAACCCCTCGGGTTAAAAGGGTCGCTCGGTCGGTGTCACTGCCAAACCGGTCGGTGTCACCGCCTGGCGCCCGAGCGCCAGGCGGTGCAACCGTCGGATCTGGCGGTGCCACCGCTGGCATCCCGCGGAGGAAAGAAAAAAAAAATTTTCTTCCTCCCTTTTGTTTAGCTTCTTCCCTCAAGATTATAAGTTATACTTTAATGGATCATTTTGAATTGAAGAAGAAGGAAGAAATCAAATCCACAAAGGAAAAGGACGAGTCATTTTTCGTGAAGCTCATTTTAGGGACAATTTAACATGCCTAATTCCCTTCTAATGAATTCAAATTGATCTTCGTTCAAAGCTTTTGTAAATATATCTGCTAATTGATGCTTTGTGTCAATGAATTCTAGAACAACATCATTGTTAAGGACATGATCGCGTATGAAATGATGCCTAACGTCGATGTGCTTAGTTCTAGAGTGCAGAATTGGATTTTTAGTAAGACATATGGCACTAGTATTATCACATTTTATGGGAATATTTTTAAAGTGAATTCCATAGTCTTCTAATGTATTTTTCATCCAAATGACTTGTGCACAACATGCACTTGCAGCAATGTATTCGGCTTCCGCCGTAGATAGTGCAACTGAATTTTGTTTCTTGGAAGTCCAAGAAACAAGTGCATGTCCTAAAAATTGGCATGTTCCGGATGTACTTTTTCTATCTATCCTGCATCCGCCAAAATCGGCATCAGCATAAGCTACTAGATCGAATTTTTCAGATTTTGGATACCGCAATCCTAAATTTGGAGTTCCTTTAAGATACCTAAATATTCTTTTAACACTCTTCAGATGAGACAATTTAGGATTAGATTGAAATCTAGCGCAAAGTCCTACACTAAACATAATATCTGGTCTAGTCGCGGTGAGGTAGAGTAGACTACCTATCATTCCCCTATATGTTTTTTGATCGAAATTTTCACTATTTTCATCCATATCTAACTTAGTCGCAGTACTCATAGAGGTGTTTATTGCTTTTGAATTATCCATGTTAAAACGTTTTAACAATTCTAATGTATATTTGGATTGGTTAAGAAATATACCATCACTAAGTTGTTTGATTTGTAATCCTAAAAAGAAAGTTAATTCACCCATTAAACTCATTTCAAATTCATGACTCATACATTTGGCAAATGATTCACATAGTGATTCATCCGAAGAGCCAAAAATAATATCGTCAACATAAATTTGCACAATAAGAAAATTATTTTCAAAATGTTTAATAAACAATGTAGTATCAACCTTGCCTTTGGTAAAATTATTTAAAATAAGAAAGGAACTAAGCCTTTCATACCAAGCTCTAGGAGCTTGTTTCAAGCCATAGAGAGCTTTAGTCAATTTGAATACATGATTAGGAAGAAGAGAATTTTCAAATCCGGGAGGTTGTTCGACATATACTTTTTCGGAAATAAAACCATTCAAGAAAGCACTTTTGACATCCATTTGAAATAGTTTAAAATTATTACTACTAGCATAGGCAAGGAGCATCCTTATGGCTTCTAATCGAGCCACGGGAGCGAAGGTTTCTTCGTAATCGATACCTTCTTCTTGGTTGAAACCTTTGGCCACTAATCTAGCCTTGTTTCTAACCATGATACCATTTTCGTCTTGCTTGTTTCTAAAGACCCACTTAGTACCTATGACTGAGTGGTCACTTGGTCTAGGAACAAGCTTCCATACCTCATTCCTCTCAAATTGGTTCAATTCTTCTTGCATTGCAATGACCCAAAAATCATCTTTTAAGGCTTCGTCAATGCATTTAGGTTCAATTTGAGAAAGGAAAGTGACGTTAGCATAAAAATTCTTGAAAGAAGAACGAGTTTGAACCCCTTTTGTTGTATCTCCTATAATTAGCTCCTTTGGATGAGCATCTACATACTTCCATTCTTTGGGTAAAGAAATTTCGGAAGAAGATGCATTCAAATGGCTATTTTGAGGAGGGGGTTCGTATAAATTCAGATTATCAAAACCAAGATCATCATCAAAATCATTTTTCTTTAAATCAGAAATTTCATTAAAAACTACATGAATAGACTCTTCTATTACTAAGGTCCTTTTGTTAAAGACACGAAAGGCCTTAGAAACGGAGGAGTAACCAAGAAAAATGCCTTCATCGGATTTAGCATCAAATTTACCTAGGGCATCCTTTTCATTTAAAATGAAGCATTTACAACCAAAAACTTTAAAATAAGAAATGTTTGGTTTTTTGTTATTCCATAATTCATAGGAAGTTTTTGATAGAGATGGTCTTATTAGGACTCTATTCATGATGTAACAAGCCGTATTTACGGCTTCGGCCCAAAAATATTTGGGTAAACTATGTTCATTTAACATAGTTCTTGCCATTTCTTGTAGGTTTCTATTTTTCCTTTCAACTACTCCATTTTGTTGAGGATTTCTTGGAGTTGAGAAGTTGTGATTGTACCCATTAACTTCGCAAAAATTTTGAAAGTCACGGTTTTGGAATTCACCACCATGATCACTCCGAATTGATGAAATCATGAAGCCTTTTTCGTTTTGAGTGAGTTTACAAAATTTAGAGAAACACTTGAAGCAATCACTTTTGTGAGCTAAGAAATAGGTCCAAGTGTATCTAGAGTAGTCATCCACAATCACAAAAGCATATTTGCTTCCACCTAGACTTGTTGTATCAATTGGTCCAAATAAGTCCAAATGGATCAATTGTAATGGTCTAGTGGTGCTAATTTGATTTTTTGGTTTGAAGCTTGTTTTTATTTGTTTGCCTAGTTGACATGCATCGCATACCTTATCCTTAATAAACTTCATATTCGGAATCCCTCGTACTAGTTCTTGAGATGAGATTTTAGATATTGTTTTCATGCTTGCATGACCTAATCTCCTATGCCAAAGCCAAGCATCATCATTTACGGCGGAGAAACACATTTCATTACTTAGTTCATCAAGATTGATGGTATAGACATTATTTTGTTTTAAAGCAATCATAGTCATGTTATGATTTGGATTTTCAATAATGCACATATTTGATTCAAATCTAACGATATAACCTTTATCGCATAGTTGACTAATACTCAAGAGATTATGTTTCAATCCATCAATTAGTAAAACATCATCAATGGAAAGACTAAATTTGTTACCAATAGTTCCCTTGCCAATGATTTTGCCTTTGATGTTGTCTCCGAAGGTGACGTACCCTTCTTCTTTGCTAGTGAGCATAGAGAAATGAGATGGATCTCCAGTCATATGTCTTGAGCATCCACTATCGAGATACCATCTCTTGCTCCTAGCTTGTGGGTTTGTCTACAAAAGAGGATGATTTTTAGGTACCCATTTGATTTTGGGTGCCTCAAAAATTGACCCACTAACCTTGTTATTTATTTTTGAATCCTTTATAGTTCCTTTAGGAACCCATATTAATTTTTGTGAACTAATTTTCCTAAATGGACATTTGTAGGCAATATGTCCGGATTTGCAACAGAAGTTGCATTTCATATAAGAGGAAACATGTAATGTAGGTCCTTTTATGAAAGTGGTAGGATTTTGATGTAATCCTTTTACAAATCCAATTCCATTTCTATTTGAGATGTGACCCTTGTGTGCAAGGATCATATCTAATCTTTTGCTACCAACCTTAAACTTGTTTAAGGTTTCCTTAAGAAGCAAATTTTTATTTTTTATTGCTTCTAAATGCTCACACTTAGAGCATGGAGAAGTTTGAAGACTATCAAACTTATCTTGTAGCAAAGCATGCTCTTTCTTTAAGATACTTAACTTCTTGCTAACAGTTCTACATTCATCAAATAATTCATGAAAAGCGATAGAGAGTTCTTCAAAAGATAAATTTTCATTAAGTAAATCACATACCTCTTCTCCTAAAGCCATTAGCGCGTAATGAGCAACTTGCTCGGTGTTGGACTCGTCTTCTTCGGATGCGCTTGAATCATCCCATGTTGCCTTGAGCGCCTTCTTCTTTGATGTACTCTTTTTGGCTTGAGGACAATCGTTCTTGTAGTGTCCCGGTTTTTTGCATTCATAGCAAATCACTTGGTCCTTCTTTTGTTCAAATTTATTTTTTATATTATTTTTAAATTTATTCTTTCTTAAATATTTTTTAAAATTTTGAGTCAAAAGTGCAATGTCATTGTCACTGTCCTCATCACTTGATGTTCCTTTCAAGTGGTCTTCTTGTGATTTGAGTGCCATATCCTTCCTGTTCTTTGGAAGGGGGTTCTCGAGCTCGTCATGAGCTTGACATGTCATTTCGTAGGTCATTAGAGACCCAATGAGCTCTTCAAGAGGGAATGCTTTAAGGTCTTTGGCCTCTTGAATGGCCGTAACTTTTGGATTCCAACTTTTAGGGAGGGATCTTAAGATTTTAGTTACTAATTCAAAGTTAGTAAAATCTTTACCAAGAGCTTTGAGTCCATTGATGACATCCGTAAACCGGGTGTACATGTCTCCGATGGACTCACTTGGTTTCATTCGGAAAAGTTCGTAAGAGTGCACAAGGATGTTGATTTTGGACTCTTTCACTCGGCTAGTGCCTTCATGAGTGACCTCAAGAGTTCTCCAAATATCAGAAGCCGAATCACACATTGAAACACGATTAAATTCGTTTTTGTCTAATGCACAAAATAAGGCATTCATAGCCTTTGCATTTAAAGCAAAAACCTTCTTCTCCGATTCATTCCATTCGCTCATCGGAAGAGAAGATTTTTGAAATCCATTCTCGACAATAGACCAAAGCTCAAAGTCCAAAGAAATGAGGAAGATCCTCATGCGAGTCTTCCAATATGTGTAATCCGACCCATTAAACAAAGGTGGTCGTGCAATAGAATGACCCTCTTGCATGCCGGAGTAAGCCATCTCTCTTGGGTATTAAACCAAATATGAGAGATAACCTGGCTCTGATACCACTTGTTAGGATCGGAGCGGCACTAAGAGGGAGGGGGTGAATTAGTGCAGCGGATTAAAACTTCGGTTTTAGAAAAATCTTTCGTACGATAAGAACAGAACTTGAAAAGCTTAACTTGAAGGCGTATTCTTGAAGTTGCGCAGCAAGGGTAATAAGGAACTAAAGCAGTAAGAAGATTTGCAGTAATGTAAATGGCAATATTGAAATGCAAACCAGAGATTACGCCGATTTTAGAGTGGTTCGGTCAAATGACCTACATCCACTTGCGAGGCTCCTCTTCGATGAGGCTCCCACCTTCCACTAGCAAATCTCTTGAAATGGAAGGGTAAACACCCCTCTTACAACCTTTTACAAACAGTTCAACCTCTTACAAATTTTCAATAAGAAAGAAGGAGGAGAACTCTCTAGCAAATTGAAAACAAGACTTGCTAAGACTTTCTAAGACTTTTCTCTCAATCAAATGCTTCTCAAAAGTTGTTCTCTCAGCTGAGATTTGAGGGGTATTTATAAGCCTCAAGAGGATTCAAATTTTGGGCTCCAAAATTTGAATTCTCTTTGGGTTCCCGAATGCTGGAGGTGCCACCGCCCAGCCAAGCGGTGCCACCGCCCAGCGCTCGGGTGCTGGACGGTGTAACCGCCCAGCCAAGGAGGTTTCACCGCCCAGCTCTCGGGTGCTGGGCAGTGTCACCGCCCAGCCAGGCGGTGCCACCGCCTGGCTCTCCGGTTCGCTGATTTGGCTTGATTTTAGCCCAAACCAAATCGGACTTTGGGCCCAGTTGGCCCCTAACCAGGACATAGGATTATCTCTTAATCCTAATCCTAATTACAAGTGAACTACATAACAAAACACATCCTAAACAAGTTTTCTACCGCGAACGTCGAGTCTTGTTCCGGCGAGCTTTCCGACGAACTTCTTCCGACGGACTCCCATCAAGCTCCCGAACTTGTGATGACTTTAACGAGTAGCCGAGCCTTCTCGGTGATCTCCGTGAACCTCCGATAATCTCTTCGGCAAACTTCCAAAAATTCCGACAGGTTCCCGATTTCTTCTCGGTTGGTTCCGGCAACATCTCCGACGATTCTTCGGACTCTTAAACTTCCATCGTTCTTGACTCCGGTATCCTTGCTTTATGTTTTCTGGTTATCGTAGTTAATCCTGCACACTTAACTCAATAATATGGATTAGATCAATTAACCCACCAATTGATTATATCATCAAAATCCGAGATTCAACAGTTCTCTCTTGCGGCTTGTTGCTCAATTGGCTGTTGACCTCCACAACCCCGATATCCTTGGCGCAATTCCGCTCTTGGCCCAATGCCCGACGTCCGAAGCCTTCTGTCGTCCAATATCCTGACGTGATCTCCTCCAGCGCAACGTCAATTCCTCCTGCGTCAACTGTCTAATCCTGATCGAGTAGACCTGCATCACTCAATATGCAGTTAAACATCTAAACACAATCAATTAGTTTCATCATCAAAATCTGAGATTCAACAATCTCCCCATTTTTGATGATGACAACTAATTGATGACTAACGGAGTTAACCTTAACTCCCTAGAGCTTAACCAAACTCCCCCTATCAATATGTCGTTTTGATAGAAACTCTTGGATTCAAAAATCCAAGCAACATGTCATGATCAAATCATGACATGACCTCAACATACTTCTCCCCCTTTGTCATCAACAAAAAGGAGAAGTGTCACTTTCTATGTGTTTGAGAGATGAATTCAACTTATTGCATGAAAAATATAATATCAAGTTTTATTATCATGCAATCTAACGATTAAAGATGTGTAAGTTTAGCATGTTTGGTCTTCTTGAGATAGCTATTGATTGCTTCTCTTTAGACTACTAGCTAGCAGTTTTCATGATATGCAAGTTGCAAGCTAGCAAATTTTTGTTTCCTTTGCAATGTTTGAGCTAGCAATTTTGCTTCTGTAGCAAGGTAGCATATTTTGCATTTTGAGATAGCAACTATTTGCTTCTCTTTAGACTATAAGCTAGCAATTTTTACGATATGCAAGTTTTACTATATACAAGCTAGCAAAAAATTACGAAAGCAAATACAAGATAGCTTTCTTGTGTAAGCTCATGATTCTTGCTTCCTATTGCAATGTGCAAGTTGCAAGTTTTGCTTCTTTTGCAATGTGCAAGTTTTCAAATTTTGCATCTTGAGCGAGCAATATTTCTCCCCCTTTGTC
This sequence comes from Musa acuminata AAA Group, assembly GCF_036884655.1. Classification (NCBI taxonomy): domain Eukaryota; kingdom Viridiplantae; phylum Streptophyta; class Magnoliopsida; order Zingiberales; family Musaceae; genus Musa; species Musa acuminata. The sequence goes on along the minus strand of NC_088348.1, from coordinate 21,487,636 downwards.
ATTGTCAAAAAGAAAAGAAGAATACAGTTTTGTAGTTCTTTTTCCTTTTATAATGATTTCAAAATCATGACAAAGGATGAATAATCAAGTTATGAATGTCAAGACAATTTTTCATCATGAATATTTTATCATTGCATGCATCATTATCATAAGTTGAAGTATTACATGCATAATATCATATCATCATTCATAATTACATTAATGTTTCAATATAGCAATTTCTTCTTAGAATGTGTAACTTAGCACTCATTGCTTCTCTTGATATTTGCAAACTAGTTAGCAAAATTTGCTCCCCCTATGTCATTATCAAATAGAAGGAAATAACAATACAATAGTGTAATTCATTTCCCTTTACTATAATCTTCAAATCATGACAGGGGTTAAGTGTCAATCTTATTTGTGCATCATTATATTTTCAAATTAAAATATACATATTTTCAAAAACCTTATATTTCATTCATGCACGATATTGAATAAATCGATCGATATTATGAGGATATCATACATGATACTAAAATTTTTAACTATTTATCAATATTTTGATCATGATACCAAACAATCATCATTTAGAGCATTTATGATACAAAACATTAAATCAACATTTATCATTTTAGCAACAACTCATAGCATTTTAAATCATGATTTACATCATATGCAATACATCACATCATAATTAGAAAGCACAAGTATTGAATGCATCATTGCAAATCATAAATGTTTCATGATGGTATAAATTTTGTCAAATTATATCCTACCACGCATGATCAAAACTTCTCCCCGTTTTATCATTGAAAACAAGAAAGAAGTAGGGAAGAGCATAAAAGTGTAAAATATTTCAATCATTTCAAGGCATTTATATCATAGATATAAAGAAATTATATCATCAAAGATAAGACCATTTGAATACCAAAAGACATGATTCATTTTATCAAATCTCTTCCTTTTATAAATAACAAAAATTGTAGGTGTACAAAGAAGAGATTGTGATTAAAAAAGAATCTCAAGTAGTAAATCCAAGAAATCAAGATCATAATTTAAATCCAAACTCATTCAAATTCAAATCGTCAAATTCATCAAAATCTCAACATTACTTTCAAGAGATTCAAAATGGTATACATAGATTTATCATAATAATCATCAATATCAATAAGATAGAGAAAAATAATTTTTCAAGGAAAAAATATTTTTCTCTTTTTAGTTGTTTCAATTCATATGATTTTATTTCATTTATGCCAAATAAAAACATGTATCATGTTTAAAACCGAAAGTGTAAGATTTATTACAACAAAGATCAATAAGGCACTTCCATTATAGTAAAAATCAATAATCTGTAAATCGTAAGATTCATCATGCATAATTTTAAAATTTATTAAGCATGATCATTATGCATGACACTGAAACATGGTTTCAAAATGTTTAATATTTTTATTACACAATTTCATCATTATGCATCATCATATTTTCAAATTCGAACATGCACAATTTCAAAACTATATCTTTTATTTTTCATGCATGATACAAATAACTCAATCATCAATATGGGCATATCATATATGATATTCAAGCATTCATGATAAATCATTTTGGAAACATGATCATAGCTATTCAAATGATAGTATCTAAATGTTAAAATTCATTACATCCTATCATGCATGATCATTAACTTCTTATTTGAATTTCATGCATTATTTCATTTCATCACATAAGGAATATCAAGAAGAGTTATTGGGTGATGAGATAAATATTTCACGAGTACAAAGAATTGCATAAAAATCATATCATGAAAAGATAATAACAGAAGACACGTTTTGTTTTGAAAAATCTCCTCTTAAATAATCAAGGAAAAATCTTAGGAGATCATAATATAGATAAAATTCATTCAATCTTAGAATAAGATATTAATTCAAGCATATAAAATTTCTCAATTCATTATGAATCATAAAAAGAATTGTGGTTCCGAAATATCATGATTCATTTAGGAAAATTTTCTCTTTAGTGCACGATAAGAAGAAATATAGCAATGATACCAATCATAATTCATTTGGATAATAGATGCTAAAAAGGAATATTGAGGATACAAGATCTTGATTTTTATAGAGTAAATCTCAAGTTATAAATCTCGAAAAATCAAGATAAAGCTCATTCAAATTCAAATCATCAAATCAAAATCATTTTCAAGATATTCATAAAAAGATGATAAAATAGATTCATCAAACCAAGAATTTTCAAGAAAAATACTTTTATCTATTTAGTTGTTTCATATAAGCATGCCTTTGTCCTTTTTGTGTCAATATATATATATATATATATATATATATATATATCATCAATCATTTAGGATCAAAAAATAAATTTCTTCATAACAACCATCAAGATCATTATGTATAACTTTTAAAATCTCATGCATAAAATGGTATTAAAACATTTAATATTTTCATTCCATCATTTTACATTGGTTTTATTGAACATAATTTTGAATGATTCTTATAGATAACTAAAACTTCTTTAGTTTTAATTTATATGATTGACTTTATCTTTGCATGCTCAAATTTTGTTCATATGTCAAAACCATACATCATGTTTGAAAACCAAAGACAAGGTTAAAAAAATCATCAAGCCTTCCTTTCAAAAGTCATGCATCGTCATTGAAAATCAATATAGAAATCGTCAAAATACACATTCTTACTTCTCAAGCACATACATAAGATTAATCTTACTAGGTGTATAAGCATTAGATTTATATCTAACATTTTATTCATTAACATAACACATGCAATTTTCAAGAAAATTAATCCTAAACTAAATTAAAAATAACTCATGAAAGTATTATGTAATTTCGAAATAAATTAGGGGGATTTCGATTACCTCATTGTTGAAAGTGGTTGAGGCGTAGTTTGCCACCTCGCCTTTCTTAATTTTCTCCTTGTCTTCGGAAGAGCTCAATTCATCCCAATTTTTATTCTTCTTGCGTTCAAAGCAAGTAGTTCCATTCTTTTTTCTTTTTAATTTTTGTTTCATTTGTAGTTTAAGTTCATCATCACTTGAGCTTATGCTCGAGTGGTCTTCATGTGTTCTATGTCCGAAATCCTTCTTGTCCTTTGGAAGGTTGTTCTCGAGTTTCCTTTTTGTCACATTGTTCATTTCGTAGGACATTAGAGACCCAATAAGTACTTCGAGAGGGAATGTTTTAAGGTCCTTGGCCTCTTGAATGGCCGTAACTTTTGGATCCCAACTTTTTGGAAGGGATCTTAAGATTTTAGTGACTAGTTCAAAATTAGAAAAACTTTTACCAAGAGCTTTGAGTCCATTGATGACATCCGTGAAACGGGTGTACATGTCTCCAATGGACTCACTTGGTTTCATCCGGAAAAGTTCATAAGAATGCACAAGAATATTGATTTTGGACTCTTTCACTCGGCTAGTGCCTTCACGAGTGACCTCTAGAGTTCTCCAAATATTAAAAGCCGAGTCACACATCGAAACACGATTAAATTCATTTTTGTCAAGTGCATAATATAAGATATTCATAGCCTTTGCATTTAGAAAAAAACATCTTCTTCTCCAAATCATTCCAATGGTTCATTGGGAGAGAAGACATTTCAAATCCATTTTCGACTATGTGCCATAAATTTAAATCCAAAGAAAGTAAGAAAACTCTCATTCAAGTTTTCCAACAAGTGTAGTCCGTCCTATTGAAAAAGGGAGGACGAATGAGAGAGTAACCCTCTTAAAAGCCAAAAAGAGCCATTTCTATTTGGGTGTTAAACCAAAGTAGAAAATCGTGGCTCTGATACCAATTGTTAGGACCAGCGCGACACTAGGGGGGGGTGAATTAGTGCAGCGGTAAAGTACGATAAACTTTCAACGATTTAAACACTTACGGAAACTTCGTACGATAAAAGCAACGTTTCGTTTGAAACCGTTTCGATTGCGTTTTAACTTGAAGGCATATGTAAGAAGGAGACAAAGAAGTAGAGCATCAAAGTGAAGATGGTTTGCAGTAATATAAATGATAATAAGATAAATGCAAACCGATTTATAGTGGTTCGGTCATGCGACCTACATCCACTTGTGAAGCCTTCTTCGATGAAGCTCCCAACTTCCACTAGAAAATCACTTTGAAGGGGAAGGACAAATACCCCTCTTACAACCTTTTACAAGTGATTCACTCTCTTACAAATTTTCAAAGAGAAAGAAGGAGGTGAACACTCAAGCAATTGAAAATAAGACTTGCTAAAGACTTTACAAAGGCTTTTGTCTCAATCTAATGCTTCTCAAAGGTTGTTGTATCAGCTGAGAATTGAGGGGTATTTATAGGCCTCAAGAGGATTCAAATTTGGGCTCCAAAATTTGAATTCTCTTTGGTTCCCGATGCTGGCGGTGCCACTGCCTGTCAGTGGCGGTGCCACTGCTTGTCAGTGTCTGACACTGACAGTGTACTGGCGGTGCCACCTACATGGTTTGCAGAGCATCAAAGAAGTAGAGCATCAAAGTGAAGATGGTTTGCAGTAATATAAATGATAATAAGATAAATGCAAACCGATTTATAGTGGTTCGGTCATGCGACCTACATCCACTTGTGAAGCCTTCTTCGATGAAGCTCCCAACTTCCACTAGAAAATCACTTTGAAGGGGAAGGACAAATACCCCTCTTACAACCTTTTACAAGTGGTTCACTCTCTTACAAATTTTCAAAGAGAAAGAAGGAGGTGAACACTCAAGCAATTGAAAATAAGACTTGCTAAAGACTTTACAAAGGCTTTTGTCTCAATCTAATGCTTCTCAAAGGTTGTTGTCTCAGCTGAGAATTAAGGGGTATTTATAGGCCTCAAGAGGATTCAAATTTGGGCTCCAAAATTTGAATTCTCTTTGGTTCCCGATGCTGGCGGTGCCACTGCCTGTCAGTGGAGGTGCCACTGCCTGTTAGTGTCTGACACTGACAGTGTACTGGCGGTGCCACCACCGGACCTCTCGGGTGCTGGGCGGTGCCACCGCCTAGACCAATTCAGCTCACTCGTTGGACTCCAAACTTGGCCCAAACCAGTCTGAACTCGGGCCCAATTGGCCCCTACTTGGGTTATAGGATTAACACCTAATCTTAACCCTAATTAACGTGATAACTACGAATTTAAAGACATTTCCTAAGCTATTACAAAGTCCATAAGTCAAGACTTCTTCCGACGAGCTTCCGGCGAACTTCCGGCGGTCTTCCGGCGAACTCTCGAAAACCATTCTACGGACTCCCGACAAGCTCCTAAACTTCACGATTTGATCTTGGCGAGTTCCAACGAGCTTCTTCGGCAAGCTCCGATCTTTCTCGACAAGCTCTGCGAACTTCCCACGAACCTTCCGGCGAGCTTCCGAAAAACCCTTCGGCAAGCTCCCTACTCATTCTCGGCTAGTTCCGGCAGCATTCCCGACGAACCTTTGGACTTCCGTCGAACTCTCGAACTCCCGACAAATCCTTTGCGCTTGACTCTGATATTTTGTTTTGCTTTATATCTTTGTCGTTATTGTAGTTATTCCTGCACACACAAACTAAAACTCTACTCCGATCTAGACAATTATTACAATGCGAATTGACATTCTGTTGCCCGGCACGTCATTGGTTGGTGCTTCGTCCGATTCTTCAGTGCATCGTCCTCTCTTGCGGCTTGTTGCCCAATTGGCGGTTGACCTCCGCAACCCTGATATCCTTGGTGCAATTCCGCTCTTGGCCCAATGCCCGACGTCCGAATCCTTCTGCCGTCCAATATCCTGACGTGATCTCCTCCAACGCAAAGTCAATTCCTCCTGCGTCAACTGTCTAATCCTGATCGAGTAGACCTGCATCACTCAATATGCAGTTAAACATCTAAACACAATCAATTAGTTTCATCATCAAAATATGAGATTCAACATATAAGGAGGTGTCTATTGGGATAGAATCCCATGGTCCTTAAGGAACTGGGTAAACTCTGTACTTAAGTACTGTTAGAACTCTTGTAAATTCTAAGCTTGGGGTTGATCTCTTTAGGGGATCGGCCTCCTTGGAACTTTATAGGGGTTCCTTCCTCCAAGTTGCTGCTCAAAGGCTGCAAAAAAGATTCATCTATTGCTTATCAAAAGAGGGGGAATACATTGCTATTTATAGAGCTTCTAAACCCTAACTCCTAATATGACTCATACTCAAGACTCCTATTCCTTTATAACTCCTAATGCTTCTATAAGAATAACTCCTAATTGGACTCATACTCAAGACTCCTATTCCTTTACAACTCCTAATTCTTCGCCAAGAAACAACCTCCTAACTCTAGCCGACCTCTTCACCTCTTTAATAGGGGTCGGCTTAAGTAGGTTTTACATGAATGCCCCTCTCTATTAGGACTCTCCTAGCTAGAGTCCTAACAAACTCCTAATGCTTCTCTAAGAAATAATCTCCTAACCCTAGCCGGCCTCTTCACCTCTTTAATAGGGGTCGGCTAGATAGGTTAATATGAATGCCCCTCTCAATTAGGACTCTCCTAACTAGAGTCCTAACATGCGGCTAGCCTCCTAGTGAGTTGTTGTATTTCCTTGGCCGATCGTGGGGGCTGCATTTCCATTGTGGCTCAGATTTTCTCTAGGTTGGCATCTATTCCTCTCTAGTGGATGATGAATCCGATGAATTTACCGGAACCGACCTCGAAGGTGCACTTCGAAGGGTTAAGGCGCATGTTGAATTGCTTGAGGGTTCGGAAGGTTTCGGCTAGGTTGGTCAGATGCGAGCTTGTCGACCTGCTCTTGACTATCATGTCGTCGACATAGACTTCCATGTTTCTCCCGAGTTGCTGCTCGAACATCTTATTGACCATTCTCTGAAATGTCACTCCATAGTACTTCAGGCCGAAGGGCATCACTTTGTAATAGTATAACCCTTTGTCAGTGACGAAAGCAGTGTGCTCTCGGTCTTGTGGTGCCATTTGAATTTGGTTGTAGCCCGAGAATGCATCCATGAATGTGAGGAGTTCATGTCCTGTAGTGGCGTCCACCAGCTTGTCACGAACGGTCGGCGTGCACCCACAGCAATTCGGTTCAACGAACCGTTCATCACTTTTGTTTACATATACAGATGCTTGGTAGCATGTTTTACCTTGGTTTTGTGTTCTTTTGCTTGAAAAATATATGTTCGAACAAGCTACAACGCTATATTGCGATCGCTCACAGCACCAAGCAAAATAGCCCAAAATGGCTCTGTTTTCACGTACCACGGGTTATTTTCTGTAGCCCGCTGTCGCACACGAAACGTCAGCCATCTCAGCACTCTAGAACCACCCAAGTGACACTATGGGGGATGGGGCTTCGATATAATGTTGGGCGTTGAACAATCTTCACAAGTTTGTATGTTTTCTTGACAGGAACTTGCATTCGCGCCCGGCACCCGGTGAGCAACTATTTATGGACTTGCAACTGTTTGTTCAACCCTCTAAAGTCCTTGTTTTCCTCCTTTATCTATTTTCTCTCTTATATACAAGGTGCTCGCTAAATTGTTTGTAAAGCTTCCCTCTTCGCGAGACGTCGGGACTTATCCATCGCTCGTTCTTTGAACTAATCAACTTTCTCTTTTACAAGTCCTTCGGGACCTGAGTGAGGTTACAAATTGGTTGATCTTTGCAGACGTATATCACAAGGTCATGTCAAGACTTAGGCAATCCCAACTAAGTTCGAGAAGTTAGCGCAATGGTGCTTCGCGACTTAGGCAATGCAAGCTAAGTTCATGTCTTGGCCGCAAGGGTGCTTCACGACTTAGGCAATTCCAGCTAAGTCCGTGACATTATGGTATCAAAGCAGGCAAGCAATTCGAGCAAACAGCGAAGAAACTTTATAATTTCACTATGGCAAAGTATCGTGGCAAATCAAGCAAGGCGAGGTAAGCCGGACCTTTGCCCCAAGCAACCGCAGGTGGGCTGCAAGTGCAAACTCGCTCTCATGTCATTGGAGCTACTTTGGAGGATCGTGGTAGCGAAGACGATGAGTGAGAAATTGGCTACTCTCCGCGAGCAAAGGAGACACAATCTAGAGCACTAATCGAGAAGAAGAGCCATAAGGAGAGACTCACAATGGCGGAAACCCTTTTGGATGTTCTTGAAGCAAGTTTGGAGGAACTCTACCAAGGCCAGCAAAGACTTCTTGGGGTAGAAAGCTCGCAAGAAGAAGCTGAATCATGAATCGACAAGGTCGAGGCCTTAATAAATTGATTATCGGACAACATCAAAGACTCCGTGCAACATCTACAGGAAGTCGTTGCAGAACTCACTTCCAGGGTGACTATGCTCATAAAGGCACTGAATGCAAGAGGAAGCAATACCCCCATTGCACCGCCATAAAACTTAAGGGCATCCGAGCCGCATTGTTATGGAGGTGCCCGAGATGCCCGAGATGCCAAAGAGCTCGAGAATATTTTGTTCGACATGGAACAATACTTTCGAGCTACGAGGCCTGATTTTGAAGAAACCAAAGTTTCAATAGCAACCATGTATTTGAATGGGGATGTAAAACTTTGGTGGTGAACCCGTTGGGAGGAGATCTAACAAGGTCGGTGTTGGGTGGACACATGGGAGGACTTAAATCGAGAGTTGAGAACTCAGTTTCTACCCGAGAACATAGAGTTCCTCACAAGGAGGAAGTTGAGACAGTGAAGAACAAGTACCCAATCCAAAAGAAATAAGATGGGAGCCTCCGACTATGCATCGATTATCGAGCCCTCAACAAAGTGACAGTGAAGAACAAGTACCCAATCCCACTCATCACGTACTTGTTCGACCAATTGGGCAAGGCCAAGTATTTCTCCAAACTTGACCTCCGGTCAGGGTACTAGCAGGTGCGCATTACTAAAAGCGACGAAGTGAAGACTACCTGCGTGACCAAGTATGGAGCGTTTGAGTTCTTAATGATGCCTTTCTGCTTAACCAATGCTCTGGCCATGTTCTATACTCTTATGAACCAATTATTTAAAGAGTATTTGGATAAGTTTGTGGTCATCTACTTGGATGATATCATCGTCTACAGCCAAACGCTCGAGGAACATATCGAGCACCTTCGGATAATTTTTAAGGTTCTTAGGGAGAACACTTTATTCATGAAGAGGGAGAAGTGCTACTTTGTTCAAATAGAGATCTTATTTTTTAGGCATCGAATCAGTGATGGCTCCATTCGGATAGACCAATCAAAGGTGCAAGCTGTTGCAGAATGGTGAACACCAAAGAAGGTGCCAGAGTTGAGATCCTTCCTTGGTTTCGTTAACTACTATCGATGCTTCATAGCGGGGTATTCGAAGCGTGCAACTCCACTGATGGAGTTACTGAAGAAGGAGCAGCCTTAGAGGTGGTCTGACAAATGTGAAGTTGCATTCTTAGATCTGAAGGCTATTGTGTTGGAAGAACCGGTGCTTAAATTGTCGGACTATGAGGAGCCCTTTGAAGTCCATACATATGCTTCAGACTTCGCTATTGGGGGAGTAATCATACAGGAGAGTCATCCGGTGGCCTACGAGAGCTGCAAGCTCAATGAGACCGAGCGACGGTATCTAGTGCATGAGAAGGAGATGATAGCGGTGGTCCACTATCTACGAGTTTGGCGGCATTATCTTTGTGGATCGCGATTTGTGCCAAGGACAGACAACATCGCTTTAAGCTATTTTCAAACCCAGAAGAAACTCTCCCCAAAGCAAACACGATGGCAAGACTTCCTAACTAAGTTTGATATGGCAATGGAGTATAAGCCGGGAAAAGCAAATGTAGTGGCCGATGCATTGAGCCGAAAGGTGGAGCGAGTGAACGCCATACAATTGGAGGGCAGAGGCCAAGCAAGTCAATTACACTCCAACTTCCATTCCAGGATCAGGGATGGACTGTATAGTGATCCCCAAGCAGTAACCCTGATGCAGCTCATCAAAGAAGGCAAGGCACGATGATTTTAGGTCATGGAGGGACTCGTTTAAACAAAATGGAATAGGGTTTATGTTCCTCGAGTGGACAATTTGAGGCGTGAACTCTTAAGAGAGTGTCACGATTCCCTTTGGGCTAGACATTTGGGCATTCATAGAACCTTGGTTCTTATGGAGAGGGTCTTCTACTGGCCAAAGATGAGGACTGATGTGGAGGAATGTGTTTGAACATGCCTCACTTACCAACCAAACAAGGTGGAGCAACGGAAGCCGGTGGGGCTTTCAGAGTCATTTTCCATACCAGAAAGGTCATGGGAGAGTATTTCCTTGGACTGCATATCAAGCTTGCCGGCAATAGGGGGACTGGGATCAATACTCCTAGTAGTCAATCGATTTTCAAAGTTTGCAACTTTCATTACTGTGCCCCTACACTGTTCAACAGAGGAGGCATCCAAGCTGATGATGAAGAATGTGGTGAAGTATTGGGGAGTCCCACATAATATCTTCAGTGATTGAGACACTCAATTCCTGGGACGATTCTGAACCGATCTATTCAAATTATTGGGGTCTAAGTTATATTTTTCCACGAGTCTCCACCCCTAGATAGACGGCCAAACCGAAAGGATAAACTTGCTCCTAGAGCAATATCTTCGGCACTACGTGAGTGCCAACCAACGAGATTGGGTGAAGTTGTTGTACATAGCCCAATTCTCCTACAATTTTGTTAGAACCCTTGCAGATTCTAAACTTGGGGTTGATCTCTTTAGGGGATCGGCCTCCTTGGAACTCTATAGGGGTTCCTCCCTCCAAGTTGCTGCTCAAAGGCTGCATAAAAGATTCATCTATTGCTTATGAAAAGAGAAGGAATACATGACTATTTATAGGGCTTCTAAACCCTAACTCCTAATAGGACTCCTACTTAAGACTCTTACTTCTAACCAACTCCTAATAGGACTCCTACTCAAGACTTCTATTCCCTTACAACTCCTAATTCTTCTCTAAGAAAAAACCTCCTACATGAATGCCCCTCTCAATTAGGACTCTCCTAGCTAGAGTTCTAACAGAATGTCCCTCTCAATTAGGACTCTCCTAGCTAGAGTCCTAATAATTTTACATGAATGTCCCTCTCAATTATGACTCTCCAAGCTAGAGTTCTAACAAATTTGCAGTGGAGTTCTGCATCCAACAAGAGCCTTTTCGAGATCATCACAGGACAACAACCGTCAACCTCTCACACCTTGGCTATTAGATATACTGGGAGTAGTCCGTCAGCATATCACTTTGCAAAAGAATGATACCGAAATATAGATATTGTACGGACTTACTTGGAGAAGGCAGCCAAAAAGATAAAGAAGTGGGCAGACTTAGGAAGGCGATCACAGGAGTTCACAGTCAGCGATTTGGTGTTGGTAAAGCTCTAACTAATATCACTCAAATTCTTTAAGAATAAAGTATACAAAGGATTGATGTGTAAGTATGAAAGACCTTTCCCAATTATCAGTAGGGTGGGCAACGTCTCCTACAAGTTACAATTGCCGGCATGACTCAAAATTCAAAATACTTTTCACACCAACAACTTAAAGGCCTACCACTCAGATCCGTAAGATGCTTCTCGAAGTGTTCCAACTCAGCTACCCCCCACCAGAGCCTCCTACGAGACGCGAGTTGAAATCATTTTAGCGGATTGCAAGATAAAGCTACCCAATAGAGCTAAGTAGACCGAGTACTTGGTGAAGTAGCGAAAGCTTCCCCAAATCGAAACCAGTTAGGAGCTCGAAGACACCCTTCAATATGAAGAAGCAATCATCAACAACTACTAACAAACATCGACGAGGGCGTTGATAGTTTAAGTGGGGGAGAATGTCACGAATGATCGGCGCATACCTGTAGCAATTTCGTTCAATGAACCATTTGTCACTTTTATTTACATGTACAGATGCTTGGCAGCATGTTTTGCCTTCATTTTATATTCTTTTGCTTGTAAAAATGTAAGTTCGAATAGGCTATAGCACTACAATGCGACCACTCACAGCACCGAGCAAAATAGCCCAAAATGGCCACGGACTATTTTCTGCAGCCCGCTATCGCGTGCGAAACGTCAGCCATCTCAGCACCTTGGAACCACCCGGGTGGCACCATGGGGGATAGGGCTTCGGTATAGTGTCGAGCATTGGACAATCTTCACAAGTTCGCATGTTTTCTTGACGGAAACTTGCCTTCACGCCCGGCACCCAGTGAGCAGTTGTTTGTGGACTTGCAGCTGTTCGTTCAACCCTCTAAAGTCCTTATTTTCCTCCTTTCTTTGTTTTCTCTCTTGCACGTAGGTGCTCGCTAAATTGCTTGTAAAGCTTCCCTCTTCGCGAGACATCGGGACTTATTCGTCACTCGTTCTTCGAACTAATCAACTTTCTCTTTTACAGGTCCTTCGGGACCTGAGTGAGGTTACAAATTGGTTGACCTTTGTGGACACATATCGTAAGGGCATATCAAGACTTAGACAATCCCAGCTAAGTCTGAGAAGTTGGCGTGAGGGTGCTTCACGACTTAGGCAATGCAAGCTTAGTTCACGTCTTGGCTGCAAGGATGCCTCATGACTTAGGCAATTCCAGCTAAGCATGTGACAAGCTGGTCTATCCTTGGGAGTGGAGAGCAATCTTTGAGGCATGCTCGGTTGAGATCGGTATAGTCGATACGCATCATTCAGCTTCCATTTGGCTCCTTAACAAGGACTACATTTAACAACCACTGAGGGTATCTCATCTTGGATATGAACCCTACGCCCATGAGGCGATCCACCTCGTCGTCGATTGCCTTTTGTCGGTCTAGAGTGAATTTTCTTGGCCTCTGCTTCATAGGACGTGCCTTGGGGCGGATGTTGAGGTGGTGCCGCATGACTTCTGGGTCGACCCTGAGCATGTCTTACGGGCACCACGCGAACACGTCGACATTTTCTTTCAAAAAAATAGCAAGTTGTATTTGGTCCTTTTATGGCAACGTCATCCCAACTTTAACAACTTTATTGGGTCGACCTCTTCTCAAGGGGACCTCGATCAATTGCTTCATTAGTTCTGGGTGTGTTGGTGTTTTGAAGTCATTACGAGGGTCTGGGGGTGGTTGGATGGGTCGCGGCCATTTCGGTATAGTAACCGCTGTCAGATAGCATTGTCAGGATTCTTTTGGGTCGCTTTGGACCACCCTGACCCCCAAGGAAGTCGGGAACTTCAGGGCACAATGGTAGGCGGATATGACTGCCTTCAGCTTGTTAAGAGTTGGTCGGCCGTGGATGACATTATTAGGATCAAGAGCACACTAAGAGAGAGGGGGGGTTTGAATTAGTGTAGCGAAAAACTTATGTGATTTCAGAAAATATTTCGTACATTCGAAGGAAATCGATTCGGAAAGATAATAACTTTAAAACGTAAGAGAGCGTAAGTGTAGTGAAAGCAAGATGAGGAGAAGAAGTACTTTGCTATAAAATGATTTACAATTAAAGAAGATTGCTTAAAATGAAATGCAAACCAGAGTTAGAGTGGTTCGGTCAATCGTGACCTACATCCACTTTCGAATTCCTCCTCCGACATGGTCTCCGACGTCCACTAAAGGTCTTCCTTCAATAGGTGAAGACCAACCACCTCTTTTACAACGCTTTCTCCTTTTCACTGGTTTAGGAGAGAACCCTTACAAGTCTCACTTTCTCTCTTGAAGAGGAGAACTCGAGCACTTTTACAACTCTTTAACACTTCAAAGACTAAAGAATATATCAAGTTTTCGTGCCCTTTCATGCAGAAAAGGGTGGGGTATTTATAGACCTCAATGACTTTCAAAAATGGAGTCAAAAAGTGTCTCATCTCGGATTTTTGGGGTCCTGACGGTACCACCGCCATTATTAGGCGGTACTACTGCCTGACATCTGACATTGGGTGGTACTACCACTCAATCTGGGTGGTACTACCGCTTGACAGAGCTCAGAGATCGAGCTCTAATGGTACCATCGCCCAGAATTCTTGGGAGATCGAGTCTCCCAAGCGGTGCCACCGTTGTTCCTGGCGCGTTCCTAGCGGTGCCACCATCGGTCGGGAATTCTGAGTCCTGGTTGAACCTTGAATCCGGCCCAAACCAGCCCAACTTAGGGCCCAGTTGGTCCCTAATTAAGTTAGTGGGATTACCTCCCAATCCTAACTTAATTTACACTCTAACTATGATAATTAAAGCATAATTACTGTAATTCATGTTCCGGTGCGTCAATCGCACTTCCGACGAGCTTCCGATGTACTTCCAGCGAACATCCGACGAACTCTCGGCAATGCTCCAGCGGACTCCCAACAAGCTCCTAGACTTTACGACGATCTTCTCGGCGAGTTCCGACGAGTTTCTATGGCAAGCTTCTGGACTTCTCGATTGGTTCCCGTAGAACTTTCGACGAACGTCCAGACTTCCGATGAACTCTCGAACTCCCAACGTGATCTCGATCTTGACTCCGGCACAATACCTGCTGCATATCTTACTGCCATCATAGTTAATCCTGCACACTTTTCTCAACATATAGATTAGATCAAATAAATTACAATTGACTTCATCATCAAAATCCGAGATTCAACAATCTCTCCTTTTTTTATGATGACAATCAATTAATGATGGAGTTAACCTTAACTCCCCCTATCTATATGTTATACTTGAGAAAAGTCATTCTTGAATTCAAAGCCGAATTCAAGAGACATATTGATAAGTTAAGTTTATTTAAACTTATCAATACTCACATCATGATTCCTATCATGATCTAACATGATGTCAAGGAATGACATCCATTTTCAAGTCTTATATTTCAAATTATGAAGGATGACAAACATAGCAATTCATTATTCTAAGATATTAATTTGTAAAATTAGATATATTTATCATCAATAAATTGCATACGTTTATCATCAATTTACCACATTTTGGTATTATTTCTCTCTATTTGTCATCAACAAAAAGGAGAAAGATTCAACAATATATACAAGTGTGGTAAAAATTTATGTCATATTTCAAATTGTAAGGAAATTCATACAAATCATATTTCAAGCATTCATGACATGATATCATTCAAAAATTCTCACATTAAAAGTTATAAATATTTAACGAGATGGTTTCCATCAACTTCTCTCTTTTTATTTTTCATTAAAACTTCTCATGAAGGAGGAAAGTAAGGAGGAAAAACCATTGAGAACCAACTTTGAATGAAGTTAAAAATGATAAAAGAGTGTCATTAAATCATGTTTCATTTTTCACAAGGATCAAGATATTCATGTGAAATTAAATCCTCATTCTTGCAAGTGTTCAAAAAAAAATTCTTCCTTCATTAAGAAAGAATTCATGTGAAAGAATCATCATATGAAGGATAAAAGAAATTTCGAGAATTAATCTTCATAATGAGAGGATCATCACATCTAATCTATTTCTCAATAAAAATTCACAAGTGATAAATCCGAGAGATGCATTTGTCAATGACTTCTATGTATCAAAAATCATTAAATGATGGAGCAAGGATATGAAATAAACTTGATTTGGCATAGACTCATGAAAACTCCATTCAAGAAATACATTAAGTGAAAGATAGTCTGAAAAGAAAATATACATCAATTTCATGCATTTATAAAGTGTTTTGTCATAGCTTGTCATCACTACTTGCATGAGGCAAAATCATTAGTGCTTTGTAGTACTCAAAGATTAAGAATCCGATGTATGATTAAAACTTCTTAATATTTAATCATGAAAGTAAATATGATATTGAGGCACACAATCTTATCGTCATGTAAAATTTGTAGTACAGAATTTAAGTGATTGATCAAAGAATCAAGAAATTTCAAAAATAAAATTTAATAAATTCATGCATTCAGACAGATTAACATTCCTAACTCTCTTCTAATAAAATCAAATTATTCTTCACTTAAAGGATTTGTAAAAATATCGGCTAATTGATATTTTGTATCAATAAACTCTAGGATTACATCATGATTAGTGACATGATCTCGTATAAAGTGATACCTAATATCAATATATTTTGTTCTAGAGTGTTGAATGAGATTCTTTGTTAAACATATTATACTTGTGTTATCATATTTTATGAAAATATTTTTAAGATGAACCTTATAATCCTCTAAAGTGTTTTTTATCCACATAACTTGTGCACAGCATGCACTAGCTGCAATGTACTCAGCTTCGGTTATAGATAGTGTAACCGAGTTTTGTTTCTTGGATGACCAAAAAACAAGTGCGTGTCCTAAAAACTGACATGTTCCGGATGTGTTTTTTCTATCTAATCTATATCCAGCAAAATCCATATCAGCATATGCAATTAGTTCAAAGTTCTCGGATTTTAGATACCATAATCCTAGATTAGTGGTACATTTAAGATATCTAAGTATTCTTTTAACTGCTTTAAGATGAGATATCTTAGGATTAGATTGAAACCTAGCATAAAGTCCTACACTAAACATGATATCCGGTCTAATTGCAGTGAGGTAAAGTAAACTTTCTATCATACCCCTATAAGCTTTTTGATCAAAGTTTTTTCCACTTTCATCAATTTTTAACTTAGTGGAGGTGCTCATAGGAGTGTTGATAGCTTTTGAGCTATCCATATTGAACATTTTTAGCAAATCTAAAGTGTATTTTGTTTGACTAAGAAATATATCATTACTTAGTTATTTGATTTGTAAGCTCAAAAAGAAAGTTAATTCCCCCATCAAACTCATTTCAAATTCAAGACTCATACTTTTAGCAAATGATTCACAAAGAAATTCATTCGTGGAATCGAAAATAATATCATCAACATAAATTTGAACAATAAGAAAATTATTTTCAAAATTTTTTATAAACAATGTAGTATCGACCTTGCCTTTAGAGAAATTATTTTCAATAAGAAATTAACTAAATCTCTCATACTAAGCCCTTGGGGCTTATTTTAAACTATAAAGAGTTTTAGTCAATTTAAACACATGATTAGGGAAACTATCATTCTCAAATCTGAGAGGTTGTTCAACATAAACTTCTTCGAAAATAAAGCCATTAAGAAAAGCACTTTTAATATCCATTTGAAACAACTTAAAGTTATTACTATTAGCATAGGCAAGGAGCATCCTTATGGCTTCTAATCAAGCCACAAGAGCGAAGGTTTCTTCGTAATCGATACATTCTTTTTGGTTGAAACCTTTGACTACTAATCTAGCCTTATTTCTAACCACGATACCAGATTCATTTTGCTTGTTTCTAAAGACTCATTTAATACCAATAACTAAATGGTCATTTGGCCTAGGAACAAGCTTCTATACCTCATTTCTCTCAAATTGATTTAACTCATCTTGCATTATGATAATCCATGAATTATCTTTCATGGCTTCGTCAATGCATTTAGGTTTAATTTGGGAGAGAAAAGCGGCGTTGGCACAAAATTTTTTAAGAGAACGTGTTTGAACCCCTTTAGATGTGTCTCCTATGATTAGCTCCTTAGGATAAGCATCTACATACTTCCAATCCTTGGGTAAGGATATTTCGGAAGTAGATACATCCAAGTTGCTAGATTGAGAAAGGGTTTCATTTAAGTTTAAAGCATCAAAATTAATTTCATCATCAAAATCATTTTTCTTAATTTCGAAAACCTTATTAAAAATAACATGAATGGATTCTTCTATAATTAAAGTTCTTTTATTAAAGAGACGAAATGCTTTAGAAACCAAAGACTAGCCAAGAAAAATTTCTTCATCGGATTTAGCATCAAATTTTTCTAAGACATATTTTTCATTCAAGATAAAACACTTACATCCAAAAACTTTAAAATATGAAACATTAGGTTTTTTATTGTTCCACAACTCATAAGGAGGTTTGGTGAGTAAGGGTCTTACTAGAACTCTATTCATGACATAGCATGTCGTGTTTACGGCTTCGCCCCAAAAATATTTGGGTAGGCTATGTTCATTCAACATGGTTCTTACCATTTCTTGTAAATTTCTATTCTTTCTTTCTACTACTCCATTTTGTTAAGGATTTCTTGGAGTAAAGAAGTTATGGTTGTATCCATTAGATTCATAAAATTCTTAGAAATCATGATTTTAAAATTCACCACCGTGATCACTTCGAATTGACGAAATCATAAAACCCTTTTCATTTTGAACAAGTTTAAAAATCTTGGAGAAATATCTAAAGCATTCACTTTTATGTATCAAAAAATAAGTCCATGTGTATCTACTTTAATCATCTACAATGACAACTGCGCATTTGCTACCTCCTAGGCTTAATGTAGAAATTAGTCCGAACAAGTCCATATGGATTAATTACAAAGGTCTAGAGGTGTTTATTTGGTTCTTAGGCTTGAAGCTATCTTTTATTTGTTTTCCTAGTTGATATGCATCACACACATTATCTTTGATGAACTTGATATGAGGAATTCCTCTTATAAGTTTTTTAGATAAAATTTGAGAGATTAGTTTCATGCTAGCATGACCTAATCTCCTATGCCAAAGCCAAGCATCATCATTTAAAATTAAAAAATATATTTTATTATAAAGATCATTGATATCAATGGTGTATATGTTATTTTGTTTTAATGCAATCATAGATGTGTTTTTGTGTAGTTTTTCAATAATACAAGCATTATATTCAAATTTAACAATATATCCTTTATCACATAATTGACTAATGCTCAAGAGATTATGTTTTAAGCCATCAACTAACAATACATCTTCAATAAAGAAGTTGGATTAGTTACCTATGTTCCTTTGCCAATGATTTTACCATTGTTGTTGTCTCCGAATGTGAAATATCCTTCGTCTATGCTAGTAAGCTTAAAGAATTGAGATGAATCTCCGGTCATATGTCTTGAGCATCAACTATCAAGGTACCATCTCTCGCTCCTAGCTTATGATGGTAATCGTTTCTACAAAAAAAAGATGATTTTTAGGTACCCATTTGACCTTAGGTGCCTCAAAAATTGATCTAAATTGTTTATCATGTTACATTGAGTTATTTGAGGTTCAAGAACCCAAATCAATTTATGTGGACTACATTTTTTGAATGGACAATGATAAGTTACATGCCCAAATTTACAACAAAAGTTGTATTTCTTTTGGGGTAAAATGTGCAAGATAGGGCCTTTAAAAAAGGTAGTTGGATGGTGAGAGCTACTCATAAATCCGATTTCGTCTTTTCTATGAATGTGATCCTTGTTGGCAAGTATCATGTTCAAGGATTTGCTACCAACCTCAAACTTCTCCAAGGTTTTCTTAAGTAGCATATTTTTCTTTTAAAGTATTTCTAAATCATGGCATTTCGTACATGGAGCTAAACTATCATTATGCTTAATTTTTAATTTATTAAAATTACTAATAAGAGAATCATGCTCTTTTTTTAATAATTTATATTTTTTACTAATTAATTTGCATTCATCAAATAAATCATGAAAAGCATCTAATAGTCCATCAAATGATAAATTTGCATCAATTGAACTTGTTACCTCATCTCCAATGGTCATTAGTGCATAGTGAGCAACTTGCTCGATGTTGGTTGGCTCGTCTTCCTCGGATGCGCTTGAGTCATCCCATGTTGCTTTGAGCGCCTTCTTCTTTGGTGTCTTCTTCTTAGCTTAGGGACATTCACTCTTGTAGTGTATCGGTTTCTTGCATTCGTAGCAAATTACTTAATCTTTCTTGGGTTCAAATTTATTTTTAGTGTCATTTTTAAATTTGTTTCTTTTGATGATTTTTTTGAATTTCTTTGTTAAAAGTGCCAAGTCATCATCAAAGTCCTCATCACTTGAGTTTTCTCTCAAGTGGTCTTCTTGTGTTCTCAATGCTATATCCTTCCTGTTCTTTGGAAGGGTGTCCTCAAGCTCTTCATGAGCTTTACATATCATTTCATAGGTTATTAGTAACCCAATTAGTTCTTCAAGAGGAAAGTTGTTTAAATCTTTGGCCTCTTGAATGGCCATGACTTTAGAGTCCCAACTCTTTGGAAGGGATCTTAAAACTTTATTAACGAGCTCAAAATCCGAAAAACCTTTACCAAGTCCTTTTAGACCATTGACGACATTCGTAAAACGGGTGTACATGTCTCCAATGGTCTCACTCGGTTTCATTCGAAATAATTCATAAGAATGTACTAAAAGGTTGATTTTTTACTCTTTCACTCTACTAGTGCCTTCGTGAGTCACTTTGAGTGTGTGCCAAATATCAAAAATCGTTTCACAAATCGAAACTCGATTGAACTCGTTTTTATCTAAAGCACAAAACAAGGCATTCATAGCCTTGACATTTAAAGCGAAAGTCTTCTTCTTCAATTCATTCCAATCTATCATTGGAAGAGAAGACTTTTGAAATCCATTTTCTACAATATTCCAAAGCTCAAAATCTATAGAAATTAGGAAGATTCTCATTCTAGTCTTCCAATAGGTGTAATCCGTCCCATTGAACATGGGCAGACGTGTAATTGAGTGACCCTCTTGGTTTCTAGCAAATGCCATCTCTCTTAGGTTTTAATCCAACTGAGAGTGAACCTCGCTTTGACACCAATTGTTAGGATCAAGAGCGCACTAAGAGGAGGGTGAATTAGTGCAGTGAAAAACTTTTTACGATTTCAATAAACTCATTTCAATTAAAGCCGATTCAACAAGAATGGTTTCAACTCAATCCTTTTCGGAAGAACTTTGAACATAAAACCTTTCGTGAAAGATCAAGAAAAGACTAAGGTGGATTGTAGCAAAGTAAAGTGCACAAATGAAAAGCGTTGGTTTTGTAAGGTCTTTGTACGATTAAAGCCGATCTCGGAAAATGTTAACATCAAAGCATATGTAGACGTAGTTAAGGCACAGTAAGCAGGAGAGGCAGTTTGCTATAAAGGAAAGTTACTCAAAGTAAATGTAAACCGAGATTTTAGAGTGGTTCGGTCAACGTGACCTACATCCATTATCGGCTTCCTCCTTCGATGAGGTCACCACGTCTACTAGAGGCCTTCCTTCAATAGGCGAAGGTCAACCACCCTTTTACAGCTTTTCTTCTTTTGTCGGGCTTAGGAGACAACCCTTACAAGTTTCACTCCTCTCTTGAATGATTTCAACACTTAGAAAGAAGAAGGAGAACTATAGCTTTTTTACAACTCTTTAACACTTCAAAGACTCAAGAATATATCAAGTTTTCATATCCTTTCATGCAGAAAAGGGTGGAGTATTTATAGACCCCAATGGCTTTCAAAAATGGAGCCAAGAAGTGTCTCATCCCGGATTTTCAGGGTCCTAGCGGTACCACCGCCATTACTGGGCGGTACTACCGCTTGACATCTTACACTGGGTGGTACTACTGCTCAGTCTAGGCGGTACTACCGCCTGACAGAGCTCGGAGACCGAGCTCTAATGGTACCACTACTGACAGTAATAACTGTCGGCGGTACCACTACCCAGAATTCCTGGGAGACCGAGTCTCCCAAGTGGTGCCACCGTCGGCCGAGAATTCTAGGTCCTAGTTGGGTCTTAAATCCGACCCAAACTAGCCCAACTTAGGACCTAGTTGGCCCCTAATTAAGTTAGTGGGATTACCTCCCAATCCTAACTTAATTTACACTCTAACTATGATAATTAAGACATGATTACTGCAATTCATGTTCTGATGCATCAATCGCACTTCCGGCGAGCTTCGGGCGAACATCCGACGAACTCTCGGTAATGCTCCGGCGAACTCCCGGTAAGCTCTTGGACTTTGCGGCGATCTTCTTGGCTAGTTCCGTCGAGCTTCTATGGCAAGCTCCTGGACTTCTCGATTGGTTCTCATAAAACTTCTGAAGAACGTCCGAACTTCTGACGAACTCTCGAACTCCCAACGTGATCTCGATCTTGACTCTGGCACAACACTTGCTACATGTCTTATTGCCATTGTAGTTAATCATACACACTTTTTTTAATATATATATTAGATCAAACAAATTACAATTGACTTCATCATCAAAATTCGAGATTCAACAGATGTTGTAGGCAGAAGGCAAATCGACCACTATGAAGATGGTCATTGTCGGCTTGGTCCTTGGTTCCTCCCCGATGGTAATGGGGAGCAAGGTAGTCTCGAGTGGGGAAATGAAATCCCCCATGAATCCCATGAGTGATGATGCCAATGGGGCAAGATCTCCTTCTGTAGGACCGAGCCTTTTGAAAACTTCAAAGTATAGCACGTCAACAGAGTTTCCAGTATCGACCATTACTCTCTTCACTCGTGCATTGGCAATATGGATCGAGACCACCAGGGCGTCGTCGTGGTTTGGGAACTTGGCTTCTTCGGCTCTAAAGGTGATTTTAGGGCTTGGGCTCCGATCTCGGTCGTTTCTCTGTCGTGCTGCGTGCATAGGCCTTCCGTGTTGTAGCACTAGTGCCTCTGGAAGCCGGCCCATCGATAATGACGTCAATCTGCTTCTCGATCGGGCCATTGGGGCATGGAGATGCTTCTCTCGATTTTTTGAGGTAGCGCCCAAGATGTCCTCTCTAGATTAGCTACTTGATTTGATTCCGAAGGTCACAACAATCCTTCATGTTGTGACCATAGTCTCGGTGAAGCCTACAATATTTAGACCAATCTTTGTGAGTGGTTTTTAATGGGTTGGGTTCCCACGGGAGTCCCTTCTCCCTGATCTAGAGAAAGATTTCAGTGTGAGAAGTGTTAAAGGGCAGAGGATGGGGCCTCGGGAGTGGTATCTCGAGATAATCAGTTCTTCTTCAGGGTTGCGCCGTAGGTGGGCCCGAGATCGTTCCTTGGGCTTGCTCCACTCGTGGCCTTTTGTTGTCCTCCTGCTTTCTGGCCAACGAAATCTCAGCAGCAATGTATTGGTTGGCGCGCTAGAGCATCTCAGGGACGACCTTGGGGGGCCTCTCGATTAGAGACCAGAAGAACCTTAAGGGTCGTAGACCCATTAGAAACGCTTGCATGATCAAGGAGGGGTGAGCGTCTGAGACTCTTCAAATCTCGTTGGCGAAGCAGGTGACAAACTGAGAAAGTGATTCGTCATCGCCCTTGGATAATGGGAGGAGCGTGGTCATGGAGGATTTGGGTCGCATACTGGCCAAGAAGTTATGTTCGAATTCTCTTGCAAGCTAGTCGAAGGTCGAGACTAAGGCTAGTTGTAGTTGGCTGAACCATGTCCGCACTAGTCCGTAGAGGGCCATTTTGGTGTCGGAAGTGCCATAGAGGGCCATTTGGGCTCAGAACACAACAACGTGTTACGTTGGGTTAGAACTACCATTGTAGATCTCTAGTGCTGGAAGTCAAAAGTTGAGCAGCATAGACTTATCCTAGATTTCTTGAGCGAAAGGAGATCCTCACGCGCTGCTTTCTCAGGTCTCGCCATAGGACTTGAGGAATTCTCGCTGGAACTCGTCCAGCCGATGGTTCATTGTGGACAGTTGGACTCTAAACGAGTCATCGACCGAGTCCGATGATAGGGTATCAAGCTCAAGAAACGACGGGGCGACATGGAGGGATGTAGGCGCCCTGTGGTCAGGCAGCATTCTCAAGCCTCCAATCCCGACCCATTCCTCAATCTCGTTGTGATTTGGGTTTTGTGACATCGGGTTGATTGGGGGGATATTGGGCAGTTGTGAGATGAAAGCGGGTAGGGTCGGGGGAGGAGCCACTAACTGCACAAGCTGCAAGATAAGTGGGGTGATTGTTTGCATCATTCCTGCCAAGGTTTGCACTTGCTTCGTGAGTTTAAAGAATGCCTTGGGCGAGACGACCGAGGGTCTCGAGGTGTCTCTAGGGGGGGGAGAGCCCGGGGTCATTGAATAGGCACTAGTAGTGATCCGACATCTATGTCACAATGCCCACATCCCCATGAGCAACAGGCGGCTACCCTCGGGGCCCATGGGTGTTATGGGTTGTCGGTGGTTCTTCGGCGAGGCGAACTTCTTCGTCGGCCGCAAAGCATTCCTATGACATTGGCCCTCTTTTTAGTGCTAAAATGTTCCATGAACCTAAGGCTGTGGCCACGTGGTCGGTACGACTTGGTTTGACTGGCGATGTCCAGGACCGTTTTGGGGATAAAGGTTTTGCCTAATTCGGTCGAGCTCGGTTTTGGTGGGGATGCGCCTCTTCCGCAAGCCCATCCACCTTTATCGCCATCGGGTTCCTATGCACAAGCCTAGGTCGGGATGGGGGTGCATCCCGACTTAGGCCCCTCCAAAGATCAAGTCAGTGGTTTATTAATATTCCAGATGCCCCTTGTCAGATGTTGGTAAGGGGTTTTTATCATAGCTCCTGGAGGTCAGCTGTCATGCCCCCCAAATTTATTATAGATCAACAACACATTCCAGGATCCGATCACTCATTTGAGGACACTGAGAAAGCATTCAAGTCATTTCCATATATTCAATAATTCATAAGACCTGTGCAGTTTATAATCATTCCATCATTTCACATAATGAGTCACAAAATCCGAAGCCAACTCAATTAAATCATAACCACATCATAAATCCATCAGCATGGGAATCTATACAATCACAAACCCAACATATACTACATGTTTATATCATTATATAATTTAAACTTAACATTCTCAAAATCCCGATACGAGAGGTACTTTTTAAATATTTACAAGATACATCAATCTAGAGTTGTTGATATTTCATTACACACAAAGGAACTTATACAATATCAAACTATCAAGTATGAAATGTTTGCCCCAAAATCTTCTAGCTTTCCACTGCCTCAATCGAATTTACATATTTTAGCGAGCGATAAGCTATCCTGAAAAATTTATATAGCAACGGGATGAGCATATAAAGCTCAGTAAGTGACTAACATATCCATAGCAAAGAGGACAATTTTTAAACAAATAAGGTTTCAAAATATAAGGCAGAGATACAAGAGTTCAAATATAGTCACTCGACAAATGTAGAGTTATAATGTCATTTCATACGAAGCATGTTTTGTTCATAACATTGACGTAAGTGCTAATTGGAGTAAATCATTGACGTAATGAAATATTTCGGAACATATTAATGGCATATGAAGCATTTCGGAGCATATCAATAGCATATGAAGTATTTCGAAGCATATCAAGGATGTATGAAATGTTTCAGAGCATATCAATAACAAATGAAACATTTCGGAACATATTAATGGCAGATGAAATGTTTCGGAACATATCAATGGCATATGAAGCATTTCAGAGCATATTAATGGTGGATGAAATATTTTGGAATATATCAATGGCGGGTGAAATGCTTCGAAACATATCAATGGCATGTGAAGCATTTCGGAGCATATCAAAGAATAAATATGAAACAGAAGCTCAAACGTCGCATTTGACGTTGCACACATTTCATTCTTATCCAAAGCACATATAGAAGCACATAACCAAAGCTCTGGATATCATATCAAGCAGGTAGAAGGTGAAGTGGGATCTTAGACATAATCTCCCATGTTTGGGAGTGTCATCCATCCACGTCTGGATGAAGCTAGAGGGGGTCGGCAGAGCATCGCGAGCTCTAAGCACATACCGTTTACCATTTCTGGCAAAGGTCCAAATAATCCCTTTACCATTTCTGGCAAAGGTCCAAACAATCCCACAAACATTAGAGTATAAAAGGGCATTATGAACAATAAGGTTGGTACATATCGGAAATGCATGCGGAACAACGGAATGCATGTGCCTATACGAATCATTGCGATACAAACATGAACTTTATATAATAACTGCAGGTGTATAAATAATTGAAGGACAAAAGTATACAAAAATTTAAGGCAATAATGTAAAGCTAAACTGAAGTAAGAGTTTTTTTGCCGAAATCAGTTTCCAAAGAGAAGAAATAAGAAGAGGCGAAATTGACCAAAGCTTGATTCTGATAGAATTTAAGAGGCACATTGTATGAATTATTTGAATAACCAATTATACTCCAATTTATACAAAATAGGTGTCATTCGAAAGTTGTGTCAATCTAGTTTTAGGTAAATTAAGTTTCCAAGAATTGGAATTGACAACAGGGAGTTACAAATAATTTCATAGTAAAATGTCTGAAAACATCAGCTCTATTTTACTAAATCCACAAGGTCGAAGCAAACAGATGTTTTCAGTTTGCATTGTACTCCAAAAATTTCAAATCAGATAATAACAAAAACATTTTGAGTGTAGTTTCTAATAAATTATACTTTGCATGAATTTGAGTTTCCAACATAAAGTTATAGGTAGTTAAGCAACAAGAGATCAGAAATTATAGTTCCTATTTTGTAGAATCTATAGGATTAATTGAAATAGAAATCTTAGTAAGCATTTAAACTCCAAATCATTCAATCTTAGTATCAAAATAAAGATCTTTGAGGCTACATTCAAATGGATTAGGCTTTGCCTAAATCAGAGTTTAATGCTAAAAGTTAGGTCTGAAATAATGCATCGAGGTCAGATTACTAAAAAATTTTAGATTCATGGCTTTGTATAAAAACGAAAGAAAGGTTTAGTGATAAGCTGAAATATTTCAAATTATGAAGAATTAAAATGAAAACAGAGATTAGAATTACTGTGAAATGGTGTTAGAACATTTGCCTTAAATAAATTTGAGTCCCAAAAGTGTGGAATTGATGCAAAACCTATTGAATCTCGTATTTTGATGATGAAACCACTTAATATGTGTTTATGTTTTAATCTGCATTTTGAGTGATGCAGGATGCTTCAATTAGGATGAGACAATTAAAGAAGGAAAAATCATGTTGGGCCGGAGGAACATGTCAGAAGATTGGATATCGGGCTGGTGGATCGGTCAACGTATCGACAGAAGGCTTCGGGCCAAGAAGAGCGGGTATTGTGCCAAGGATATCGGAGTTGCAGAGTCAACTGGCCGATTGGACAATAGGCCACAGGAGAGGACGATGCACTGAAGAATCGGACGAAGTGTCGAGGGACCAATGACATGCCGGACAACTTGGTTAATTGCTTAGGATTAATTGTCATGATCAAAGTTTTATTTTACATGTGCAGGATTAACTACGATGGAAGTAAGACATGCAATAGGAGTTGCGCCGGAGTCAGGACTATGATCACGTTGGGGGTTCGAGAGTTCGCGGAAGTCCGGACGGTCGTCGGAGGTTCTACGGGAACAAATCCGAGAAGTCTAGAAGCTTGCCAAAGAAGCTCATCGGAACTCGCCAAGTGGATCATCGCAAGTCTAGGAGTTTGCCAGAAGTCCACCGGAGCATCGCCGAAGGTTTGTCGGATGTTCGCCGGAAGCTCGCCGGAAGAAGCGATTGACGCACCGAAGCAAGTTGCAGTAAATGTCTTAAGAAATATCGTAGTTAGCATATAGATTAAGTTAGAAATGGGAGGTGATCCCATAACTTAATCTGGGGGCAATTGGGCCGAATGGATCAACCCATTCGGACCAAAATTCTTGCTAGGTGGTGGCACCACCCAAGAGATGGTCTCCCAGGAAAGCTGGGCGGTGCAACCGCCCAGGTCAGGCGATGGCACCGCCTAGGCTCAATCTCCGAGCGAGACTGGGCAGTGCAACCGCCCCATGTCAGGCGATGGCACTACCTCGGCTCAGTCTCCGAGCGAGACTGGGCGGTGCAACTGCCCCTATCAAACGGTTGTACCGCCCCAGTCAGGAGGTAGTACCGCCAGGACCCCGGAAATCCGGGAAAAGACATTTTTGAGCTCCAAATTCAAACCAGTTTGGGGCCTATATAAATCCCACCCTTTCCTACATGAAAGGGTAACCAAAAGCACCGAAAATCCAATCTTACTCTGTGATTTTTAGAGCTCAAAAGTATTGTAAAGGCTAGAAGTTCTCCTCTCTCTTTTCTTCCAAGTTTTGATCTTTCAAAAGAGGAGAGAAAAGTTTGTAAGGGTTGTCTCCTAAGCCCGTCAAAAGGAGTGAAACTGTAAAAGGGTGATTGGCCTTCACCTATTGAAGGAAGGCCTCTAGTGGATGTCGGTGACCTCGTCGGAGGAGGAAGCCGAAAGTGGATGTAGGTCACGTTTGACCGAACCACTCTAAAATCTGGTTTGCATTTCCTTTGTGCTATTTATCTTAACTGCAAACTGCCTTCCTTACTTTACTTCAAATATGTTTCCATAAGCTTTCAAAGTTATTATCTGCATGAAATGACTTTTACGTGGGAATCAGATTTCAACGTACGAATGCAGTTTTAATCATCGAAAGTTTTCCACTGCACTAATTCACCCCCCTCCTCTTAGTGCTCTTGATCCTAATAATTGGTATCAGAGCCCAGTATTTCTCACTTTGGATTTACACCCGAGAGAAATGGCTCTTCATGGCTTTCAAGAGGGCTTATCGATTGTTCATTCACCGTTGTTTAACGGATTGGACTTCACTTATTGAAAAACTCGAATGAGAGTTTTCTTGATTTCTATAAATTTAGATTTATAGAATATTATTGAAAATAGTTTTCAACTTCTCTCTAAACCGATGAACGAATGGTCGGATTTGGAGAAGAAGTATTTTTCTTTAAACACAAAGGCTATGAATGTCTTATTTTGCGCTTTGGACAAAAATGAGTTCAATCGGATTTCTACATGCGAAACGGCTTTTGATATTTGGAGAACACTTGAAATCCCGCACGAGGGAACTAGTAGAGTCAAAGACTCGAAAGTTAATATTTTATTGCATGATTTTGAGTTTTTTCGAATGTAACCAAGCGAGACTATAGGCGACATGTACACCCGTTTCACGGATGTCGTCAATAATCTAAGAGTTCTTGGTAAATCTTTTTCGAATTTTGATCTCGTAAGCAAGATCTTAAAATCCTTTCCAAAAGGGTGGGATCCTAAAATAACCACAATACAAGAGATAAAAACTTTAAATGATTTTCCATTAGAAGAATTAATCAGGTCATTAATGACCTATGAAATGATACTTTTGAAACATTTTAAACCCGATGAGCACTTGAACCACCTTCCAAAGAATAGGAAGGATTTGGAACTCCAGACAAATGAATACCACTTGAGTGATGACTCAAGTGATGAGGACAATGATGAACTTGAACTTCGAACACTAAATCTTAATAAGTTTATTAAACAAAAATCTAAAATAAACAATGAACTTGAATGGAGGAAGAGGCCAAAGAAGAGGAAGGCAACCAAGGATGAATCAAGAACTTCCAAAGGTGAAACGGCGAATTGGGCTTTGATGGGCTTCGACTACGAGGTAAGTAACTCAACTCTCTTGAATTATTTTGAAATTACTTGAAGTCTTTCATGAGTGCTTAATTTAGATAGTAGGAATAGGAAATAAAAAAATTGTTTTTCAAAAATTATATCATGTTTTTCTTTATAGCATCTTTGAAAAATTAAAAATTTGATCATGAAAAGTATATTGCTAAGGTTTCATGCATGTTATATTTTGAAATGTTGAATGATGTATGCAACATTAGGGATTATAATTATATGATATATGATAATGCTTAGAATTAATCCATGCATGTGTATCTTGATGATTTTATGTCATGCATGAGTTTTTTAAGTAAATATTGATTTGAAACTCTCATTTTAGATTAACATGTTTTTGGTCTAATCGTTTTTATGACGAATTAAGATGACATTCTCATGACATATTAAGATGACATAGTGCATATATATCTATGTATGAATTTCTTGATAGTCTTTTGATGATAGATGCGATATCATGATGTGTTTGGTCTTGACGGTTTCATGACGAAACTTATATTTCAATTTTAAATGATGATACATGTTTTCACAAAAGACTTGAATACCCTCATATGAAATCAATTGTATGAAATGGAAATGAATTTTCTATCCTATTAAGATTAATGAATTTATTTTACCAATCTTGTGAATCTCATGAAAATAAACATGATGAATATTTTGAAAATAAATGAGTGTATCATGTATTTGGTCTTAATGATTTCTCTTTAACATACTTTTTGAAATCATACTTGATGATGAATATCAAGATATTAAAAGGATGTTATCATGGAATCATGCTTGATGGTTTGTTTTATGAAATTTACCTTTCCGTCTTAAATATTGACACTTGTTTTATTAAAGGTAAAAGGATGCTTATAAGAAGTAAATCACATGAATAGAAATTTATAAAAACGATATGCGATCCTCTATCTTATTGACTTTTCAATAAATCTATGCTTGTCATGTATTAATTTATTGAATATGACTTTGAGGATGATTTCGGATTTCACAAATGCTTGATTCATACTCATGACATGAGACACATTTTAAATATGAATCATGTTCAATGCTTCAATCATGTTATATCTCCCTTAATTCATTTTATTCTCCTAGATTTATTTACTAAAGAGGAGAATCTTCTGAATGAATGAAATGATATAAATGAATCACTTATCGATATATCTTTTTGAAATATCTTTTTAATATGATGTTGATATTTTGAGATGCCTATTGGAATTCATGACATTAGATAATTGAATCTTTGACTTACTCTTTATATGGCTTGAAAATAGATGTTTAAAATCTTGCTTGATTAGTTGTTTTATAAGATTTTGCCTTTACGTCTTGAACTCTCATGCTTATCTTGATTTGGTATATAAAGACTAAGACATGCTTAGATGAAAAAGAATCACTTAAAAAATACTTTTCCCATCTAATCGAGATTAATGATTTCATGATATTTTGTGAATCTCGAAATTGATTTTGATGACTTGATTATGAGTTTCAAGTTAACGATTTGATTTGAATGAATTTTATCTAAATCATTATCTTGATTTTGCAAAATTGGAATCACAAATAATATCTTTTGGTATTCATGAATTGATACTCACAATATGAAAGTATTGGTATTTATCACTTGAATTTGATTGAAACATTGCATGCTTAAATTAATCATTCTCCTATGTTTTAAAAATTCTTTAAATGCCTTATGTGATGACTGAAAATTAATTTGTTTTATGATGAATCATGAATCATGACTTGATCTATGATATTGATATATTTTAATCATAATCCTTAGTTGTATAATTCTTTTGCTCTATTAAAAAGATTTGTCGAATGAATCATGTCCTTCTTAAATTTTCTTGATATCATGACATGATTTTGTAATATGGCTTGTATAATGATTAAATTTTTTAGCCATTGATTTCTCCCTTCTTTTCGATAATGATAAAGGGGGAGTTAGTTGACTAGCCTACATATTTCAAAGGAAGGAAAATTTGCTAGCTCGATCATTTCATTGAAAGAACTTGCTATCATGAACACTACCAATGAATTGCAAATATTGCAATATAAAGAGAAGTAAAGAATTGCTATCTCGAAAGAAGCAAAAAATACAAAACTTAGAAAACATGCAATATAATTGCTCTTGCCATGCTTTGTATCAAAAATAGGTTGAAATCCTTAAAAGCATCGCATTAAATTTTTTAGTGTATCGCAATGTATCACATGTATCGCAAATTGAAATTTTTGAGACTATTATCATATCATGTTTAACAATTGATGTCTTTCATGACATGATTTCTTTGCATTGTTGTCTTGTATGTATCATGTGATGATTGAAATATTGATTGATGCAAATTCATAGTTTATGTAAAAGTCTAAATCATTAGTTCCTCTCCTTCTTTTCGGCAATGACATAGGGGGAGAAAGATTGCTAGCTCAAGGCAAATGCTGGCTGGCTTGTACTCTTCTCTTCTTTTTGACAAAAATAAAGAGGAGAAAGCTTTTGCTAATCAGAACATGTAAAGAAAAGCAAAGTGCAATCTTGCACAAGAAGCAAGTGTTGAATTGCCATGATTGAACTTAAGAATCTTGCTATGCTTTTGTGCTTATATGTTGTGATGAAAAGCTAGCTTGTATATAGTAAAACTTGCATATCGTAAAAATTGCTAGCTTGTAGTCTAAAGAGAAGCAAACAGTTGCTATCTCAAGAAAAGCTAAACATGCTAAACTTGCACTTTGCAACGGAAGCAAAATTACGAGCTCAAACATTGCAACTTGCATATTTCAAGTAACAAGAGTTGCCTTCTTTAACATCTCTAATTTGCTAGCTTGCATGACGTAGAAGTTGCTATCTCAAAATAAGCAAAAGTGCTATCTTGTATGTTGTAAAACTTACATATCTAAAACTTAATAGCTTGAATGTTCTAAGCATGATGTAATACTTACTAAATTTTCTAGCTTCAAAACTACATGATGATAAAACCTGATATTATGTTTTTCATGCAATGAGTTTAAATTATATCACAAACACAAGAATAGTTGTACTTCTCCTTTTTATTGATGACAAAGGGAGAGAAGTATGTTGATGACATGACATGTTATACATAAGTTTATGATGACATGTTGCTTGGATTTTTGAATCCAAGAGTTTCTATCAATATGGCATATTGATACGAGAAGTTTGTTTAAACTCCGTCATCAAGTGGTTGTCGTCGTCAAAAAGGGGCAGATTGTTGAATCTCATATTTTGATGATGAAACCACTTGATATGTGTTTATGTTTTAATCTGCGTTTTGAGTGACGCGGTATGCTTCGATCAGGATGAGACAATTAAAGCAGAAAAAATCATGTTGGGCTGGAGGAACATGTCAGAAGATTGGACGTTAGGCCGGTGAATCGGTCAACGTATCAACAGAAGGCTTCGGGCCGTGGACTCGGGCATCGGGCCAAGAAGAGCGGGTATTGTGCCAAGGATATCGGAGTTGCAGAGTCAACTAGCCGATTGGGCAATAGGTCGTAGGAAAGGACGATGCACCGAAGAATCGAATGAAGCGTCGAGGGACCAATGACATGCCAGATAACTTGGTTAATTGCTTAGGATTAATTATCTCGATCAAAGTTTTGTTTTACATGTGCAGGATTAACTATGATGGAAGTAAGACATGCAGCAGGAGTTGCGCCGGAGTCAAGACTATGATCACGTTAGGGGTTCGAGAGTTCGACGGAAGTCCGGACAGTCGTCGGAGGTTCTGTGGGAACAAATCCAAGAAGTCTAGGAGCTTGCCAAAGAAGCTCATCGGAACTCGCCAAGTGGATCTTCGCAAGTCCAGGAGTTTGCCGGAAGTCCACCGAAGCATTGCCGAAGGTTCGTCGGATGTTCGCCGGAAGTTCGCCGGAAGCTCGCCGAAAGAAGCGATTGACGCACTGGAGCAAGTTGCATTAAATGTCTTAAGAAATATCGTAGTTAGCATGTAGATTAAGTTAGGAATGGGAGGTGATCCCATTAACTTAATCTGGGGGCAATTGGGCCCTTGATAGACCCAAATTGGGTCGAATGGATCAACCCATTCGGACCAGAATTCCTGCTAGGCGATGGCACTGCCAGGGTCGGCGGTGGCACCGCCCAAGAGATGGTCTCCCAAGAAAGCTGGGTGGTGCAACCGCCCAGGTTAGGCGGTGGCACCGCCTGGGCTCAGTCTCCGAGTGAGACTGGGCAGTGCAACCGCCCTAGTCAGGCGGTGGCACCGCCTCGGCTCAGTCTCCGAGTGAGACTGGGTGGTGCAACTGCCCCTGTCAGGCAGTGGCACCGCTAGAGCTTGGTCTTCGAGCTCTGTCAGGCGGTTGTACTGCCCCAGTCAGGAGGTAGTACCGCTAGGACCCCGGAAATCCGGGAAAAGATATTTTTGAGCTCCAAATTCAAACCAGTTTGGGGCCTATATAAATCCCACCCTTTCTTGCATGAAAGGGTAACCAAAAGCACTAAAAATCCAATCTTACTCTATGATTTTTAGAGCTCAAAAGTGTTGTAAAGGCTAGAAGTTCTCCTCCCTCTTTTCTTCCAAGTTTTGATCTTTCAAGAGATGAGAGAAAAGTTTGTAAGGGTTGTCTCCTAAGCCCGTCAAAAGGAGTAAAACTGTAAAAGGGTGATTGACCTTCGCCTATTGAAGGAAGGCCTCTAGTGGCGTCAATGACTTCGTCGGAGGAGGAAGTCGAAAGTGGATGTAGGTTACGTTTGACCGAACCACTCTAAAATCTGGTTTGCATTTCCTTTGTGCTATTTATCTTAACTGCAAACTGTCTTCCTTACTTTACTTCAAATACGTTTCCGTAAGCTTTCAAAGTTATTATCTGCACGAAATGACTTTTACGTGGGAATCGGATTTCAACGTGCGAATGTAGTTTTAATCATCAAAAGTTTTCCACTACACTAATTCACACCCCCCCCCCCCCTTTAGTGCTCTTGATCCTAACAAAACCTTGAGCTAAAGTAAAGCTTTTTTTCTTCTTCTTCCTCTTCTTCACAAACCAACATTAGCTGCAGTTTCTTAAGTTTGTATCCTTTTATTTCTCTTTTAATACATTAGATTTAACTAATATAAGGGTTGCAAGGTAGCAAGCATGCATGAAAGGGGCTTAGGTGTCATCCATAAAATAAACATAGGTGGCATCATTAGGTTAGCTAGTGACACATGTTCACTATTTTTTTTTCTTTAACTTAAATCTGAATCTTTCATAAATTATATCGAATTTCTAATATTTACTCTTAGGTCCTTACATTATAGATAAGCCCTTACAATTTTTTTCAAAAATGAGGGATGTTACATCGATCGTATAAGGCCTTTGTGCGACGACCAACCCCCGGGCAACGAGTGTACCTTCGGGCATCCACCACCCGAGATATGCGGGACAGCATCATGTGGCACCATCCCGAGTTTTCCGGAGCGATCCTTGTTACGGCGACGCTGATCGACTCGATGCCAGACGACGCGGGAGGAGGACAGTTGTTATCCCGAATTTCTGGTGGCACATCCAATGTGGCGCTACATCTTCCTTCCAAGACCCACACTCGGGTTGATATTGTAGGGATCGTGTCCCCGTGGGTAATCCATAAGAGTCAATTAGCTGAGGAACATAAACGTAAACGTGTTGATGATGAACATAAACGTGTTGTCATCTGCATCTAAAAAATATATGTCGATGGAAGAGTTCATCAACGAAGATTGTTTAGTATTCTTAGGTCTCTCTCTTCTTCCTTTTGAATGGTCCTAAGTTGGACAGTAGGGTGGTAAGTCAAAAGTGTAAATCTTTTTAAAACTTCAAAAAATCACATCCATCATTTATCAGTAGACCTTTTTAGTGGATTATCATTTAACATTCTCAATCGATAAGGTCTGTTTTTCTTCTATCATTGACGCCTGCAGTCATTCGTATCGATTCAAACGGATTGATCAAATTTATATTCCTTAGTTTATCGTCAATTACATAATTATTTTTTTTTAGTTTAGAGAAATAGTTTTTAATAAGAAAAAGAAATAGAAGAATTTTTAAATTTTTCTTTAAATGAGTAATTTATTGTAAGATAAAAAGAAGTTGAAGATTCAAAAAATCTTTCTTGGACACTCAAGTCAATGGTGACATCCTTGAGTTTTAGGTTCGGAGTCTTCTCGGTCCAAATAAAAATGATGGTATTAAAGGTTAAAATTATAATTGAAGTAAAGATGCGAAACATATAATATTTTATTTATAATATGTGATTGAAAAAGGATTATGTACCTTTCATGGTGATTCGGATATCTTTTTAGTAGAATAATTTATAATGGAGTAACGATGACAATGAAATGAGTGACAGTTTGATAGGAGAATAATGAATGACAATTATAAAAAATAAGTATCTTGTAAAAAGAAAAAGTTTCTCTTTAATTTGTCTGTCCCAACAATCATTGCAACACATAATGAGAATCGGTGACACCTGAACTCCATCCAAATTGCTCTGAGAGCTCACGAAAGATAGCCTATCCGCCAACCTAAAAGAGAGACAATTAGGTAAGCAGATGTGCACTAATCATGCGTATGATTAGGCAAGAAAGTGGCTACACGTATTTTTTTGCTTCTTTCCTCCTCCTTGTGTGAAAAGGTTAGGTTAGGAGAATATTCTTAGAAATGTCAGGTGAAAACATACATGCTGAAATATAAAGATTTGTGCAAGCAAATTTGACAGTCAGCATTATAAGCTACTAAATGGGATATTGTCATATCATTGAGATTCCTGTTGAGCATGAAATTATGGTAAATGGATTTATAAGTATGGTGATCATTAAGTACAATTACTATGCCAAAAGTTACATTCAGATTACTGGTTATTTGGATACAATGGATCAGCACCCTGTCTATAATTCAGCCATGGAAGAGAGCATTTTGCCAAGCACATGTCGACATGCTGAGACTGCTGATAACAGTCCCTTTGTGGTCCATCTCTTTAAATTACTAATATATGTTTCATGTGGTGTACAGAATCCATTGAGCTTTGCTTATTTTATGCCACAGAGTTGCTAAGTTCTTGACATACACAGGAACTTACAACTATTGATTACTCTGTTTTTGTTGCGAGAGTGGCTTCCCTTTCATATATGTCACAGACAATAACTTCTTTGAATCGATCATGTTGAAGCATTTCTTGATAGGACAAAAGGATTGGCGCCTTCACCTTTGTGACTTGTTTCCCAACTCCTCACATTGCCTCAAATGAAGTCTTAGGAGTCTGCAACTTTCGTGAGGTCTTTTGTTAATATTTAAGTTTAAATATTACTTGATTTAAGTATAAATCTTACATCTGTCACTATATAATATTTTAATTAATATTCTTCTCTTTGATTGGTTTACACTTTTAAGGTTCAGATTCACCTGTACAGATGTTAAAGAGTTTAATGTATAAGATTCTGGGATTTGTTGCAACCCAATCAATTATGGGTTGGGTTGGGTTGGGTTGGGTTGGGTTGGATTGGATTAGGATTGGGAAGTCTTAACCCCACCCTCAATTTGAACCAAGATTCCAATAGAAAGAAAAACCATGAAGCTACTAAATACAATTGAAATAATTAAGAAAAATCACAGAATGGAAAAAATATTAGGGGATTAAAGTAGAAAAAATTAGTTTATCCTCTCATTGAAAAAGTAATGTTATTAAAGGAAGTTTATTTTTTATTTGATCTTGTGACACTGTTTTATATAGTCACACTTATTACAGAATGGTGGATGAAACTCACACCACCCTATCTCATGACCCATGATAACTTCCTCTTGTTCTTCAAGAAGATGACATGCTTTGTTTAACTGTGTCATATAATTACGATAAATTAATTAGTTAGATCATATCTGATAAAAAATATTATGTTAATTTTTAAAAAAAGTTAATAGCTATTATTTGATTCTAAGATAGAGTCTCACTTTAGTTGTTACCGCTCAAAAGAACAAAAATGCTTGTGGCCAAAACTATTGTAAGGTTTGATAGAGAGGGGATTTATTATTTTAATCCATTCTTCCGATTTGTAGAAAACAGATAATTTTTTTGATATTTTAGATATATTAGATAGATGAATCGGACCAACCAAGGCTATTATATTTTAGATATAATAGGTATGAATCTTGTTAATTTGTTTTGGCCCTATAGATCTTAATTAGTTATCTTAATCACACATCCAAAGATAGAATGAATACATAAAACATTAATCTATGGATTACGTTTCATAGCCACTTACTAGATATAAACGATTTATATTTTTATCTAATAAAATTTATATATTTAAAATACTGATATGATCGATACATTATACTCGCTTATGAAGGCCGAAGGATTAAATCCTCATTTGATAATTTTCGAAAGATGATAAATACCTTTGCTACTAAAGAATTTGTCAGATCATCATAGGATTAAAATCCACCATCATTGTTTGCCCTTTGAAATTAAAAAAAAAAAAGAAAAGATTGATGGATACGAAGAAGTGAAGCTTAAGATTCGTGAGAATATGAAGACAAAATTTTCCTATTTGCCAAGTCGAATATTTCTTTGATCATTTCTCAGCCTCATTTCCAGCCGGAATTCCTTGGGGTCTCTCGAACACAGCCACATGCTAATCTCGATGCACTTTTTGTGCCGACAAAAGATTTAAATAGGAAGTGTATGACAAAGCATACGCATCGAGTGATTAATTACAAAAGAGTCTCATATATTTAATCTGCTTATTTAACGAGAAAGAGACTTTATTTAATGGCGACACCTCTGATCACATGAAGCTAATCATCGATTGAATCGAATCTAATTCTTCTTGCTTGTGATAGTTAAGAAAGATATAAAAGGACTATTGCCGACATATGAGGCATTTCCGATATAACAAAAATAAATATAACCAAAAGTGAGAGGATATGAGAAAATGTTTTGATTTCTTTAATTATTCTCAACACCATTTCCCCATCTGATCACTGTAGGTGCAGCGATGGTGGCCACGAGTGAACTCAACGGCGGCTTCCTTTGAAGATATGTTCTTTTCAAAGGCTATTTTTGTTGAAGACAGCCCATTAAACTTTCATCAATCCATGTTATGGGGGAGGGTCAATACAATAATAATAATAATAAAATCATAATTCATTATTATTTAAGATCGATTAAATGAATTTTTTTATTATCATCGTGTTCTCTCAAACATCATATTCATAATTAAATTAAAAATACTTAAATTTTTATTTATATCTTTTAAAAGAATCTTTTTAAGTCTCTTTTTATTTTTGCATAGTAATTGTTTAGTTTCTTCTAACTATATATCTTCTTAGCTTATATCAATTTCATCTTAAATTAATTTTTTTTTATTTTATCTTATATTGAAATTAATCTAATTATTCATATATATGTTAGGATCAGAGGGGCACTAAGAGGGGGAGTGAATTAGTACATCGGATTAAAACTCGTAAGTTTGGAAACGATTTCGTAAATGCATAGAGATTTTGATTTGACAAAGAATGACTTGGTAAAAGTAGCTCGAGTAAAATAAGGAGATAAAAATTAAAAGTTTGCTACTATGTAAATAAATGTTTCAGAAAGGTAAACACTCACACATTCAAGGAACACACTAATTTAAAGTGGTTCAGTCAAATGACCTACATCCACTTGTGAAACCTTCTTCGATTAGGCTCCCAACTTCTACTAGCAAATCACTTTGAAGGGGAAAGACAAATACCCCTCTTACAACCTTTTACAAGTGGTTCACTCTTTTACAGATTTTTCAAAGAGAAAGAGAGATGTGAACACTTAAGCTATTGAAAACAAGACTTGTTAAAGACTTTGCTAAGGCTTTTTCTCAATCTCTAACTTCTCAAAAGGTACTTTCTCTGCTGAGAATTGAGGGGTATTTATAGGCCCTAAGAGGATTCAAATTTGGGCTCCAAATTTGAATTACTTTTGGGTTTCCGGTGCTGGCGGTGCCACTGCCAGTCAGTGTCTGACACCGACAGTGTACTATTGGTGCCACTAACTAGACTGTTCCAGCTCACTGGTTGGGCTCCAAACTTGACCCAAACCAGTCCAAACTCGAGCCCAATTGGCCCATAACCGGGTTATAGGATTAACCTGTAATCCTAACCCAAATTATATACAAACTATGAAATTAAGACATAGCCATAAGTAAATTGTAACCGGCAACTTTGAGTTTCCTTCCAGTGAGCTTTCCAATGAACTTCCGACGGACTTCCGATATACCCTCGGATTTCTTCCGACGGGCTCCCAGTAGGCTCCCGGTCTTGTGGGGAGTTCAACGAGTCTTTGGCAAGTATCCGAACCTTCTCAGTGATCTCCGCGAACCTCCAATGATCTTTCCGACAGACTTCCGATAACTTCGGCAAGTCCCTGATTCTTTCTCGGTTGGTTCCGGTAGCACTTCCGATGATTCTTCGGATTTTCAACGGACTCTCGAACACCCATCGAACTTAACTCCGGTAAAGTTGCTTTATGTCTTCATGCTATCATGGTTAATCCTGCACATGTAAAACACACTT
Source organism: Musa acuminata AAA Group (assembly GCF_036884655.1). NCBI lineage: Eukaryota > Viridiplantae > Streptophyta > Magnoliopsida > Zingiberales > Musaceae > Musa > Musa acuminata. The sequence goes on along the minus strand of NC_088348.1, from coordinate 21,448,023 downwards.
CGATCTAAACAATTAATCCTAAGCATCTAATCAAGTTGTCCGGCATGTCATTAGTCCCTCGACGCTTCGTCCAATTCTTTGGTGCATTGTCCTCTCCTGCAGCCTATTGCCCAATCATCCAGTTGACTCCGCAACTCCGATATCCTTGATACAATTTTCGTTCTTCTTGGCCCAATGCCCGAATCCACGGCTCGAAGCCTTCTGTCGATACGTCGACCGATCCACCGGTCCGACATCCAATCTTATGAAATTTTCCTCCGGCCCAATATAATTTTTCTACTTTAATTGTCTCATCCTGATCAAAGCATCATGTGAAACTCAAAATGTAAATTAAAACATAAACACATATTGATTGATTTCATTATCAAAATTCGAAATTTAACTATATATATATATATATATATATATATATATAACGTGGCATAACGAACCGGAGCAGTACCGTTCCATTCCATTCTATGATGAGAGGCACAAGAAGAAGGTCATAAACAACAAAGAGGAACAGCGTGAGGCATCAGATCCTGATAGGATAACGTGGGACTGGTGCAGGCGCATCATAATTGTGGTGTACTGTGGGAAGCGTAATATGGGGACATATCTGGCCTCGTCTCAACCTACCATCATAGACCAAACAAACTGGGCCCCACTAAGCTTGGATGCCACTCCAGACCCTGTCAGCATCGGTTAGTAGCAGCACTCATCGTCTCAGCATCAGCTGTGGAGGAAGCAGACAGGGAAAAGAACTGGGGACATGACTCGGCCTGCTGACACAGGGCCAGCTAGCTGTTTGTTTAGGTTGGCTACCCCCTTTTCTCTTCCTCTCACCGTACCTTCAAGGAGACAGGGGGAGTCTGCTAGATTACAATGGATGTCACTTTTGTAACCCTCAAAAAGCAAGGAATATAAAGTTGTAATGAGGGAAGAAAACAATAATTGAGAGAATAAAAAGAGGGGGGAGGGGGGAGGGGGGGGGGGGACTCATTGGCAATTCCGCACCCTTTCGAAATTTATGTGGATCTTTTAAGAAATAAATCCTGATTATCCTCTAATATCGCTGTCTTGGTTTTGTGGAGGCATATGATGTATTTTAGTAGCTAGAGAATTTTCAGAACTTATGAGACTATTATTTGCAGTGAACTCTCTGACACTCAGATTTGCTACCGTTCAGAATTATGGTTGTCTTTATGCTCTACCGTTGAGAACTCATGAGATGATTCTCGGATACTTCAATTCAATATGCTCTAAGAACGGATGTGAACTGGCTTGGAATAAACTCTACCTCGGTGGCCGTCACCTCCTTGCTTGGGGATTGTCCATTTTGCTTTCCCACTAATTATAGGATACGCAAACGCACGCAATGTTTTGGAGCTTCCTTCCAAGTAGCAGACACACCCAACCACCTTTAATTATGCATATCTAATCAGATCGCAGGGGGGAGAGATGCTGAAACGAGAGAGTGGAGAACAAGATGATGAAGGTCAGATTCTCCCATATCACGGACTGACTGTGGCTGCTCGATATGCAAACAGGGAATACCGCGAACACCTGTTCCCACAAAGCCAATCGGAGCAGCCTACCCCTTGGAGCTCTGCCGGAGGCGTGGTTTTAGATGCTCCACCCATGACGACGACGAATACGTCCCCTCGCACATCTGTTGAACAAAGGCTGGTGGCAAGTCTCACTCACTCTATCTGGTGGGTCTCATGGGATGAGAACATGGATTCACTGTAGGGAAGGAAGGCTTGGATTGAAAGCTTTTCAAGGAAAAGAAACATGGCATTCTTGTGAGTCGGAACAAGGCCTGTTTGACTCCTGTTACCTGGCTTGCAGCACTTCAAGGCAATAACTCTTTGCCCTTTGGGAAACGGTCACTCTTTGAGTCCTTCACAGACCAGGAAAACTGCAAAAGCAAAACTAGATCTCTGGTACTGACTTAATGACTACGTTGTTGTTCATTAATGACAAAGATTGTAATCCCAAAAGCTTAGGATACAATATATATTTATATATATATTTTAATACCGCTTCTCTTGTGCAACTCTTGTCTTAAATTTAAAGCATGGATGAAGCCCCAATGTGTTGTTCAAGAGTATTGCTAAGTACTAACTAAACATGAGACGTTTTGACGACAAAGATTTGATTGAATTGTTGCTATTTTCAGAAGCTCAAGTTGTAAGTAAAAGATTCAATATCTTTATAATTTAGATTCAATATCTTTATAATTTTTAATAATTAAACTTTAATAATTTTTATTTTTTAAAATTTTTATTTAGATACTTTATATATATATACATCTCTCTCTCTCTCTCTCTCTCTGTGAAATGATGGTATTACTGAATGCACTTTAACCTTGAAGGATTTTACAATAGAAATAATAATTACTTACTTTCTAAAATTATTTTTAACATATTTATCAAAGTTTTTCCTGAATGTCTGATTACTTATTAAACTATACTAACCTATTCGTCTTAGAAAAAAAAGGAGTAGGAAGATTGCACTTACTTCCAGTGTAACATTTATTATTTCTTACTTCATATATAATTCAAATGTGCATTTAAATGTAACATTAATTAATTAATTTATTTTTTCTTGTGCTACTTATGAATATTTTAGGAATTATAGTAAAAAGAATTTTTTCTGATAATTTACTTAATAATATCTTGTACCTCCAAAGCAAAAGTGCGAGAATATAAGGCATTACGATACCCCGCTTCCTTTTCCTGCTCCGCACGCCCCTCCCAAAACCAGCCCCACTTGCGCTCCGTCTCCAAGTCCTGTTCGCTCGATCCGATGATGGAAACGGCGGCTGCCGCTGGCGGAGGCGGCCCGGGCTACGCGGACTCCGTCGAATCCTCCCCGCGCTCCCGCGGGGGCGACTCGTGGGACGAGCCAGCCTTCCCCTCCGCTGCAGCTGGCCGCCTCCGGTTGATGTGCAGCTACGGCGGCCGAATCGTCCCCCGGCCCACCGACAAGTCTCTCTGCTACCTTGGCGGCGAGACCCGTATCGTCGTCGTCGACCGCCACTCCTCCCTCCCCGACCTCTCGGCCAAGCTCTCCCGAAACCTTCTCGGCGGCCGCCCCTTCTCCCTCAAGTACCAGCTCCCAAACGAGGATCTCGACTCGCTCATCTCGGTCGCCACTGACGAGGACCTCGACAACATGATCGAAGAGTACGACCGTATCCTCGCTGCTGCCGCCGGCGCTAGCGGTGGCTCCAACCGGTCCTCCCGCCTCCGGCTCTTCCTGTTCCCCTCTAAGAGTGAGTCGTCGCCTACGTCCTCGATCGGGTCGCTTCTGGATGACTCCAAGTCGGAGACTTGGTTCGTCGACGCGCTCAATAGTGCCATGGGCGGGATGGGGATCGACGGCCTCCCTCGCGGCCTCTCCTCCGACTCGGCCTCCGTCAATTGCCTCCTCGGCCTCGAGGACGACTCCTCCGTCCACTCCCATGGTGGCTCCGCAATCGCTTCGTCAGGTGTCGTCCGCGGCGGCGCTCACTCGGAGCTGCCCGAGCGTCTCGTCCTGTCGCGCCCAGACTCGTCCGGCAAGCTCGCCCGACACAGCCAGGACGTCCACTCCATCCCGGACTCGCCGATGCTCGACACTACTTCCTCCTTTGGGTCGGCCTCCTCCGTCCCTTCACTCTCCAATCTCCCGCCTATCCGTGTTCGCCCCGACGACCGCCCGTCCGATCCCCGGATCGCCGGTCTCGATGACCACTTCGCCCAGATGAACCTGTCATCCGGCACCGTGGCTGCCGGCGGCGGACAGAGGGCGGACGACAATTTTAAGGAGCCATCTTACGCTCCCGAGCTCCAACCCTCTCCGCCGATCCCCCCCTCTGCTTCCTCCGCTTCCACCTTGACCATCTCCCCCACCGAAAACCCTAGCAAAGCTTTCTCCTCTGATGACGAGAAGTCCGACCACGGCGGCGTCCGGAAGCCGCTGCAGCATCGTCCTCCGGACTTAACTCAGATCGAAGCGCTCTCGTACGATTCAGGTTCAAGGTATTGATCCTTCTCCAAACTACTCTGGACAAAAGCTATAAACTTTTGAAGGCTCTTACAGAAAAAAATTGCTCTTTTCTATTCATCTAGAACGATGTACTTGAATGCCACCTCTGATCCAAAACGAGAGCTCCCGGTCTCTTCCGATCCCAGCAATCGCGTCCCGATTCTGGCCACGGACGCTGCAGGTTACCAATTGCCCTCATTGCAACCAAAGCAATTCCACGAGCAACAGCTTCATCCCCAGTTTCATCATCAACAGCAGCAGCAGCAGCAGCAGCAGCAGTACATTCCAGCGAACCCCCACTACATCCACCACCCTGCTACCGGGGGTGTCATCCCCGTCCCGTCTTACTTCCCAGTTGCCACCCACACTATCCAGCAACCGCCGCAAGCCCACGCTTACGATCCCCAAATGCCCCTGTACTACTATCCTGTTCGGCAGACTCCATCATACGATTTGGCGGCAATGCAGCCCGGTTTGGGGGATCCCAATCTGATATCTTCAGCAGCAAAACCTGCCTTGCCGGTGCCTCGTGTCCCTGCCAAGCCTGAATTGCCTGCGAATTTGTATAGGACCAACGCCCCATCCCCTGCTACCGCATTGCAACCCCCGCTTATCCATGTCGCGGCGGACCAAGCCCACCCATATGCCACCGGCATGGGGTATCATGTGGTGCAGCCGCATCATATTTCTCAGTCCCCGGCAACGATGGTTAATTATGGTTATGACTTCGCTGGTGATCGTGCTCACCCTCAGATGTACTACTCTCAGGCCACTCCATTGCCCGTGAGCTCGGGTGTCGTGATCGCCGATGGGACGGCACCGGCTGATGCCAAGGCAACCAGAGCATCATGAACCCAAGTCGGGGAATTCTGGTAAAAGACGAGTGAAGAAGAAAGAAGAGGTTCCGATTGAGGTGAGGGAAGTTTTACGGTCTATTTACTATGAGTTACGTTATTTGTCTTTTGCTGATATGCCTCTGTCGTGATAGGAAGAGTCCCGTTCTTGTATCATCTTTGTCACAGGAGTTAGGGTTCATCCATGAACCCTGAGTCCACATAATCTTTGCACTTTGAGCAGATACGTACCATGTTGCTCTGGGATTGTTGCCTATTAATAAATCATACAGCAGTATTTGAATGCACTCCCACTGTGTCTCTGAGAATTCCATCCCTGCTCCAGAAGTAAAGAATGAGTGATGCTTTGCTCCAGAAGTAAAGAATTCCACGATGGACATCATCTGGACGGCAAGTAATTAATTCCCTGATTGGTCCCTGTTGTAGAAGAAAGCACCACCGGCCAGTAGATCCTCAGCCTGTGTCTACCTGTATCATTTCACTGGCAGTGACAGTGATGTAAGCTGGGTCATTCATTTCTTCTGACTGGATTGAGAACACAGAGAGGACCAGCCAACCTGGATCGCAGTGAGAGGCGGTGATGAGCCAGGGAGGTTCTGTGGTGGGTTTGATCTTTTTTGTTGCAGAACAAAAGGGCCAGTTGGCGTGCAGCACCGGTGGTACTTGTGAGATTCACGTGACATGGTCTTTCTTTCTTTAGCAGGAATTCCCCTGCCATCTCCTGTTGTGAAGACTCGCACATGAAGGGGTCTGCCCTGGTGAGCAGAGAGATGTGCAGAGTACGTACGTAGTTGTAGCTCCTAAGACTGTCTTGACCTGACTTGCCATAGATACTTTTTTTTGATGTGGGGTGATTGGCTTTGGATTCTCTTCGACCCAAGTGTCAGAGAAAAGACTTGTGATGCAGTGAACTTGTCACAGGCTAGTTTTTAGGTTGGCCAGCCATTGATACTGGAGAACGTCGCTTTATGTATTGACACGGGGAAACTTGAAAGTATCTCCGCCACACACACTATCACGCACTAAGTACATTTTAGACATAAATACTAAGGATTAATAATATGATACGAGATCCATTTCATTACATCTCAAAAGTCTAATATTTATTATAATAATAATAATAAAGTTACTTGCTATGAGCGTTTTTCTCCTCCTAAAGCAAACTCTTATACTTTAGAATGTGATGTAAGTGCAATTGATGATTTAATCCGACTCACTACAAGCTATTAAACTTTTGAATTGTCAAGTTGAGATACCTTGGCATGTAAATAGTATCATACAGGATTGTTAGTGTCGCTAAGTGGAGTGTTCTACGATATGATTGTAATTTTGATGAACAATTCCTAGTGGTGTTTCTTGTGTTTGGTGTGGTGACTCACCTAGTTACCCCTCCTAACATAACATAACATGATGACTTGAATTAATAATTTTTTTTATTAAATAAAAAAAGGTATTTATACCAAAGGACATGTATTGTTTTCTCCTTTATTATTACATTGTGCTTCTAAAAAATTTTAGAACAATAATATATATTTAGTAATATGTTGTTGAGTAGGATAGTCTTGAGCAAATCAGATGGTACAATATAAAATGATAGGAAGAATATCACAAATGACTGATAATACAACGAAAAATGTTAAACACAACCTACACAAGTTAGCAAATCATACATACACATACAACATCATATATGCATCATTATTGACAAACGGGATGCTCACATCTTTTAGGATGTCAAACTATCATAACGATTGACAGAGTGATGTCTTACAGGCTACAGTAATGACACATCTCCCCTATCCCTAAGCAGAAGACCTCCTGTTTGATGGTTCCTTGATCCCTCAAGTCTTCCAGCCATCCAAAGATAATCAATCACCTTATCAATATTGGCATTTTGCCCTCAATACGAAATCAACTGTCCCTCTATTTAGTATTATACATTAATCAGCATACTCATATCACATAAAATCATACATTAACATGTACATAAATATATTAATGACATAAGGCAAGATGTGGTGTCATCGTTAGACTCAATAAAGGTCAAAAGCCGGTGAATATTGCAAAGTAAGGGGTTTAATATGCAAGGAAGACAGATCAATCAGTTTTGATAAGTTTTATTATTATTTTAATTTCTCTTGTAGCATTTATATTTGCATTTGTAAGGGGTCTAAATCAACAATCTAAGGTTATTATGGTGTTTAATTTAGTTCAATAATCTCATTCTTATCATTTATATTTTTCTCTTTTTTTTTGCATTGCTGGTTTTTTTTTTTTTTTTAATGTATTTTACTAAAGTTTTCTTATTAGTAAAGTTTATTCTGGTTTTATTACTGCACATGCCACTAATCTAGCCCACTAGGTTCGGCGACCAAGCTGGCTGGCTCGAATCAATCAGGAGTCAGTTGGCTTCGATCATACGGGAGGATCGAGTTCAATCTGGGTGGGTTAGACCGCTGCAGGTCAAGGGTGCCTAGACTGGCCAAGCAAGGAGCCGTTTGATTGCACTCCGGTTTTCAGAGTATATTAATAACAAATAAAATATTTTGAAACATATCAATGACATAGGATGTATTTCGGAGCATATCAATAGCATATGAAATGTTACAGAGCATATCAATGGCATATAAAGCATTTCGAAGCATATCAAGAACGTATGAAATGTTTCGGAGTATATCAATAACAAATGAAACATTTCGGAATATATCAATGACGGATGAAATGCTTCAGAATATATCAATGACATATGAAGTATTTTGGAGCATATCAATGGCAAATGAAATATTTCAGAACATATCAATAGTAGATGAAATTTTTCAGAATATATCAATGGCATATGAAGTATTTCAGAGTATATTAAAGAACAAATACAAAATAGAAGCTCAAACATTGCATTTGACATTGCACACATTTCATTCTTATCCAAAACACATATATAAGTATATAAGCAAAGCTCTGGATACCATATCAAACAGATAAAAGGTTAAGTGGGATCCTAAATATAATCTCCCACGTTTGGGAGCGTCATCCATTCATGTTTGGATGAAGCCAGAGGAGGCTGACAGAGCATCGCGAGCTCTAAGCATATACCCTTTACCATTTCTGGCAAAGGTCTAGATAATCCCTTTACCATTTATGGCAAAGGTCCAAATAATCCTTTTACTATTTATAACAAAAGTCCAAATAATCCCACAAATACCAGAGTATAAAAGGGTATTGTGAATAATAAATTGGGACATATCAGAAACACATGTGAAACAACAGAATATATGTGCCTATACGAAACATTGCGATATAAATATGAACTTTACATAATAGATTCAGGTATACAAATAATTGAAGGATAAGATATACAAGAATTCAAAGCAATTATGTAAAGCTCAACTAAAGGAAGGATGTTGGCCGAAATCAATTTCCAAAGAGATAAAACAAGAATAGGCGGAATCGATTAAAGCTCAATTATGATAGAATTTGAGAGGCACGTTGAATGAATTATGTGGATAACTAATTATGCTCCAATTTACCCATAATAGGGATCATTCAAAAGATGTATCAATCTAGATTTAGATAAATTTAGTTTTGTATAAATTAGAGATTCCAACATTGAATTATCAATAGTTTCCAAAGGTTAGAGAACATTTTCTCTATTTTATAGAATTCATAGAGTTGATTTGAACAGATGAATCAATAGACATTTATGCTCCAAATCATTCAAATCAGATATACACAGAAAGATTTATGAGTTAGTTTCTGATAAATCATACTTTGTATAGATCAGTATTTTCAATAGAGAGTTATAAGCAACAGTGTTCTGAAAGGTCAAAACCGATAATCTCTATCTTACATATTTTATAGGGTTAATTAAAATAATAGTTTGGATAGGCAAATAGTCTCCAAATTTACCATTCTAAGTGTCAAAAGAAATATATATGAGTCTATTTCGGATAAATTTAGTTTTGCCCGAATCCAAAATCGGTATACAAAGTTATGGCTAGAACAATATAGAAAGGTCAAATCTTCAAAAAAAATTTCAGATTCACAGTTTTGTTCCCAAACGAAAGAAATATCATGTATGAAGCCAGAATCTTCCAAAATTTTCAGGATTAACATGAAATCAAAGATCAAGAGTTCTGTAGGAAGGGGTTAGAATACTTGCCTTAAACAAATTTGAGTCAAAAGGTGTGGAATTGATGTAAAATCTCCGGCCAAAGCAAAGCTTTTACTTTCTCTACTTCAATTCTTTTTCCTTCTCTTCTCAAACTTATTCTGTAGCTCTTGATTTTTCATTTAGTTTCTCCTTTAATTACTTAGGTTTAGCTAACATGAGAATTTACTAGGTGGCAAGCATGCATAAAAGAAGCCTATGTGTCATTCTTAGAACAAACATAGGTGGCATCCCCCTTAGGTTAGCTAGTGACACATGTCCTCCATTTTTTTTTTTTGTTAAAACTTAATATGAATCTTTCACAAATCATATCTAATTTCTAATATTTATATTTAGATCCCTATATTACAAATAAGATCTTAAATAATTTTTAAAAATGAGGGGTGTTATACTCTCCTCTCATTGAAAGAAAAATTTAGTCCTCTAAATTTGTCATACCTCCTTCGACGAAAAGTTGAGATCAAGATTGCTCCTGGATAGAGGCTATCAATGTCATTGATCTTTCTCTTTCCTCATAACATTCAAATTAAAATTTTTTTCTAATAACTTTCATTGTTCTGCTACCATTGGATCAGGCTCACTATGCTTCCGCTGTGCCACTTTGATTTGATATCCCCGATCAACCCTTTCATCTCACTTAATTAATCAAAAGTAGATGAAGTAGGAGGACTAAATGTCCTCGTCATCTTAGATTCCTAAAATGTATCAAAGAAAATTTTCATCGATCACTATAGTTCATTAGACCTCGATATATTTTGTACATCAAATATATCAAATATCTTAGAGATCCTCAAATCATGCTCTAGTACCACTCTATCACACCCCCCGAATTTATTATAGATCAACAATACATTTCACGATCTAATCATACATTCGAGAATACTAAGAAAACATTCAAGTCATTCGATGAATCATAAAATCTAAAACCAACTCACCGAGACAAGAACCACCTTATAAATCCACAAGTGTGGGATTCTATACAATCACAAAAACCAATATTTACGACGTGTCTATATCATTACACAAATTAACTTAACACTCCAAAATCCTAACATGAGAGGTCCTTTAAACTTTTACAAAACTCATAAGTTTAGATTTACCATCAACATTCCATTAGACATCAAGTGTACATATACAATAAAAACATATCATCTACTAAAGGTTTGCCCAAAGTCTTCTAGCTTTCCACTATCGTAGCTCAATTTAAATATTCTAGCGAGTGACAAGTTATCCTAAAAAATTTATATAGCAACAGGGTGAGCACATAGTGCTCAGCAAGTGACTAACATATCAATGACAAAAAAGGATAGTTCCAAAGAAAATAATGTACTAAATACAAGACAAGGATACAAGAGTTCATAGATAGTCGCTCAACGAATGCAGAATTACAATGTCAATTAATTCGAAGCATGTTTTGTTCATAACAAGGGAGTAAAGACTAATTGGAGCAAATCATTGATGTAATGAAACATTTTGGAACATATCAATAACAGATGAAATGCTTCAGAACATATCAATGGCATATGAAGCATTTTAGAGTATATCAATGGCATAGGAAGCATTTCAGAGCATATCAATGACATATGAAATGTTACGGAGCATATCAATAGCATATGAAGCATTTCAGAGCATATCAAGGATGTTTGAAATATTTTCGAGTATATCAATAACAAATAAAATATTTCGGAATATATCAATGACGGATGAAATACTTCGGAACATATCAATGGCATCTGAAGCATTTTGGAGTATATCAATGGCAGATGAAATATTTCGGAACATATCAATGATAGATGAAATGCTTCTGAATATATCAATGGTATATGATACATTTTGGAGTATATCAATGATATAAGAAGCATTTCGGAGCATATTAATAGCATATCAATGGCATATAAAGTATTTCGGAGCATATCAAAGATGTATGAAATGTTTTGGAGTATATCAATAACAAATGAAACATTTCGGAACATATCAATGATGGATGAAATGCTTCGAAACATATCAATGACATATGAAGCATTTTGGAGCATATCAATGGCAGATGAAATCTTTCGGAATATATCAATGGTAGACGAAATGCTTCGAAACATATCAATGACATATGAAGCATTTCCGAGCATATCAAAGAACAAATATGAAATAGAAGCTCAAACGTCGCATTTGAAGTTACACACATTTCATTCGTATCCAAAGCACATATAGAAGCATATACCCTTTACCATTTCTGGCAAAGGTCCAGATAATTCCTTTACCATTTCTGGTAAAGGTCCAAATAATCCCTTTACTATTTATAGCAAAGGTCCAAATAATCCCACAAACACTAGAGTACAAAAGGATATTGTGAACAATAAATTGGGTCATATCGAAAACACATGTGAAACAATGGAATGCATGTGCCTATACGGAACATTACAATACAAACATGAACTTTACATAATAGATTCAGGTATACAAATAATTGAAGGATAAGATATACAGAAATTCAAAGCAATAATGTAAAGCTCAACTGAAGTAAGGATATTGGCTGAAATCAATTTCTAAAGAGATGGAAACAAGAATAGGCAGAATCGATCAAAGCTCGATTCTGACAGAATTTGAGAGGCACATTGAATGAATTATTTAGATAATCAAGTATGCTCTAATTTGCCCAAAATAGGAATCATTTGAAAGATGTATCAATATAAATTTAGATAAATCAAGTTTGTATGAATTAAAGATTCCAACATTGAGTTATCAACAGTTTAGTAACCAAAGGTCAGAGAACATTATCTCTATTTTGTAGAATTCATAGAGTTGAGTTGAACAGATGAATCAATAGACATTTATACTCCAAATTATTTAAATTAGATATGCACAAAAAGATCTATGAGTTTAGTTTCTAATAAATTATACTTTGCATAGATCAGCATTTTTAACAGAGAGTTATAAACAACAAAGTACTGAAAGATCAAAACCAACGTCTCTATCTTATAGATTTTATAGGGTCAATTGAAATAATAGTTTAGATAGGGAAATAGTCTCTAAATTTACCATTCTAGGTGTCAAAAGAAAGATATATGAGTCTATTTTTGGATAAATTTAGTTTTGCTTGAATCCAAAATCAGTATAGAAAGTTATGGCTAGAATAATATAGAAAGGTCAAATCTTCAAAAAATTCTAGATTCACAGTTTTGTATCCAAACAAAAGAAATATTATGTATGAAGCCAAAATCTTCCAAAAATTTCGGGATTAAGATGAAATTAGAGATCAAGAGTTCCGTAGAAAGGGGTTAGAATACTTCCTTAAACAAATTTGAGTCCCAAAGGTATGGAATTGATGCAAAATCTCAAGCCAAAGTAAAGCTTTTTCTTTCTCTACTTCAATTTCTCTTCCCTCTCTTCTCAAACTTATGCTACAGCTCTTGAATTTTCATTTAGTTTCTCCTTTAATTACTTAGGTTTAGCTAATGTAAGAATTTACTAGGTGACAAGCATGCATGAAAGAAGCCTATGTGTCATTCTTAGAACAAACATAGGTGGCACCCTCCTTAGGTTAGCTAGTGACACATGTCCCCCACTTTTTTTTTGTTAAAACTTAATATGAATCTTTCACAAATCATATCCAATTTCTAATATTTATATTTAGGTCCCTATATTTTAAATAAGACCTTATAAAATTTTTAAAAATGAAGGGTGTTGCAATAACTTAGGCACATGACTGGTCGAGATTTATAACTCTAGCACATGCTTCACTATAGTGGGTCTCCCTTTTTTTTTATCTGCACACCTTGGGCTCATCTACTTCCAGCCTCACCATGGTGGGCCTTCTTTCCCCGATTTGCTCACATGGGTAGCTCCTAACAGGGCCTCTTGTGTGACTCCTCGCACTTTCCTGCCACTAGTGCCTCAACAGCAACATACTGGTTGGCCCGCTTGAGCATTTCGGGAATAGTCGCTGGTGGCCTCTTGACTAGCGATCGAAAGAACCTTGAAGGTCATAAGTATGCC